>NC_086231.1:10487500-10787500 GCF_036321145.2 Pelmatolapia mariae
CAGCCAGCCCACCTCACCTGTATTTTGGTCTTGGGACGCAGGCAGGATGCGACAGCTGCTTTTTTATCTATCTGAAGGCGCACCTGCCCACCTCCCAAGTGGTACTCCAAATACTGTACCTCCCTCTATCCAACCACACACTCCTTCGGGTTGCCAGTGAACCCACCAGCCTCAGGGACTCCAGGACCGTGGCCATCCGCTGCACATGCTCTGTTCAGGTGTAATTAACAGTAATTCAAAGGGAGAAAATCCCGTGGATGCCTGGGTCACCTCCCACATTGCAAAAAACCAATTTAATGCCTAGTAATTTATACAGCTCCTTTCGTGAGCAAGACATGAACAATGTGCAGTATCTCTTTCAAGAGATGACCTGAAACAGCGCCTGCACCATACTCCTTGCAGAAATGTTGTTCAGTGGCATAATCCACCAGATCTAATACAAGATAGCCCCATGCACTCTAGTTAAATGGCCCGAAGAGCTCCATACCAATGTGCTCAAAAGGGTCCTCCACTAATGGCAAAGGGCGCAAAGGCTCTTTTGGTATGGCCGGTCAGTTGACCAGCTCACATCCCAGGCTGGACACGCACCATCGATGCACATCCCCCCGAATGCACGGCCAATAATTTGGACCATAATTCATTCCAGAGTATTGTCATATCCCATAATCCCTGCCACTGGGTTATAATGAGCCGCCTGGAGATTCATTTCGCAGCAGCTCTTAGGCGCCAACAGCTGGGCGTGTTCCTCTTCTGTGCGAGTGTCACGACTCACTCGCTAAAGCCCATCTTTAATCAATACAAAATGCAGGTAGGTCAGCGCTGCATCAGGGCACACCGTGTGACCATCAATTCTTATCACTTGGTGAAAGGCTGAGCGTAGGGTGTCATCACGATGCTGTTCGAGTGGAAAATCTCCCATGGAGTGAATTACCGGAGCCGGCGGGGCCCTGCCATCTCCTTCTCACCAGAGAAAGCGTCCGACGACCCCCGCATCACCGCTGAGTGCAGCGCAGACACTACACGCCACTAAACGTTGTGAACACATCCCCAGCTGAACCACAAACCACACCCCGCCACAGTGATCTGAATGATCTTCATTTAAGTCAATGTGTCCAAACATAATTTAAAGAACAAATAATAAACAGTAGCACTTTTAGTGTTTTTATTAAGCATACTGAGTAACCCTTTATCTGACCACTACTTATCCTGAACCTTTTCCAAATTGCACATTGTGTTAATGCCAAGCTTTTCTGTACAGCAATGACAGACTCCAATTAGACTGCACTGCAAGTCTTGAGTTCATGGCTTCTCATTATATTTGTATACTAGTTTGCTTTGAATGTTTTTACAGAATCATCTTTGTTTCTTTTTCGTTCACAGCACAACCAACAGAGGGAAGCACAAGGTGAGAGTTCTTCAAACAAAGTGGCTGTGAAAAATAAATGTGTTCTTCATGGTAGATTAGACACGTTGCTTTCCAAGGGCAAATGTGTAAAGTTCCCCGCAAAGTTGCAAAAGGGAAAAAAAGGTGAAGGCAAAAAACTTCTGTGGGGAAAAACAATAAAAAGTGAAAAAGAAAAGTTATTCTGTAAGGTTAGAGCTCTGTGTGCATAAAACAGATGCATGCAGACACGTTGTCATGGTATCTTTTGTGCTAATCTTTTCACTGCTGAGGTTCCGTGTCATCCATTTAATGAAAACTATCTGTCAAGTGTTAAAATGTGAAGTCAGAGGTAAATGCTGGTATCAAACACTGGCATGCACATAAAACTCAGGAGAGAAGTGCTGCTTTGAGCCTAATAGCTGTAACGAGCTGATGTGCTGTCATAGCAGTGTTAAAAAAAACATATTTCTACAATAACAATCGCAAAGTAATTTTGGCAATATTATTCTAAAACTGCTGACAGATTTAGTGGATGTGCTGACAGTCTTAACACCTTGATTGTGGAAAGTGCTATTGATAGCTTTTCTTTAAAAGGCAGACTATTGACTAAACCAACTGGAAATGTGCACTCAGCAGAAATCTTCCTGAATGAGAAATTGCCAAGACCTCGCTGTGACTTTATCGCACACACACAGGCACGCAAGCACACACGTATATAATCATTTATGCACTCACATATGCGCACAGCAGAAATGTACACATACAGACACGCTCACACCTGTGTACAAACACAGGCAACTTCTTTCAGCACAGGAAAGTCGACAGGAATCCAAACTATCAGCAGAGGTTTCTGAACACACTTCCTAGAAGCACAGGTGGGAGACCTCATGGTTTCCATCAAGCAAGCACAGAGGGTAGAGAGAAATTATTCTGATGAGATCTCAAACCAAAGGGTTTTTTTTGTCTTTTTTTGTAGTTTTAATGTTTTTTTTCATAGACAGAACTAAAAACAATAGAACTGCACACAAGGTCAGTGTGTAAAATATAGTACAAAAAGCAGTATAAGCTACAAAGCTAAGAAGAACAAAAAACAGCTTAATTTTCCAGCACAACCCCCAGATATTTGATCGGAGCACCAGGGAATTCAGAGGCCAAGTCAACACCTAAATCTATTCCGAAACAATTTTTGTAGTAGAGTAAGAGCTATTAATCTGCCAAAGGACGACACTGCCAAATAAAATCTAAATCAGTGCAAAGACCCAGTATACTGCCCATAGCGTGCCTCTGCAGCCTTTTTTAAATAGTGTGTCCTGCTGCCACATAGACAGTCAACCACACGGTGTAACAGCAAATGTGACTCATCAGACCACGTCTACTTCCATTCACTCACATGCCTATTAAAGCACTTTCAACAGAGGAGATGGGGTCAGTGTGGGCTCTTTGACCAGTCTGTCGCTACATATCTCCACACACAGCAATCTTTCCTGCGTTCTGACACCTTTCTATCACTGACATTGTACAGCTTTTTCTTAAATGTGTGCCAGAATATCTCTCCTGTGGGACTGAAACACACGGGTCAGTTTTTGCTCTATACTTGAGTCGTGAACCCTGAGTGATCCTGAGTGATTATGGGTAGCTAGAACTGTCCTTTTTTTAAAGCAAACATACCACTTAGAATCTAGGATAATCTACCTCTTGATAAGTTCAGCTTTAACGATATAACTAGTGTAAGTCAAGTGTTTGTATATTGCGGCTAATTTCAGTGTTCATTTTATTTTCCTTATTATTGACTGGCGTAATGGATTTTACCTTTGGGGATTTAATAGGATGACTGCCTTTCATGCTTACGGTGAGCTGAAATATGCTTTGGAGAAACTCTAATTCTGCCCGTCAGTGTCTGGGTTTCTGTTCTGTAAGTGACTTTGACTGCTGACCTCCCCGTGGAGAGCAGGAGGCAAAAAGACACTTTCCTTAGTGGAATCAATAAACTATCAAATCATCATTTACTATGCAGACGCCTCACAGCAAATCATCTTAACTGCATGAAAGATGATTTCTGACTGCATCAATATCGAGGTCATTTCATGCACCTTCTCAGGAATGGATATTTTGTCTGCTGTTCATTTTACATTTCCAATGATTCAGAGTCAGGTACTGGATTATCATGTATTCATGCATGTAGAAAGTTTCATTCGTGAATGTCAAATATTATATGTAATATTTCCAAAAACACAACAAAAATAAGTAAAATGTACTCCCCGTGGCAGAGAACCACGCAGTTAGTATTATGCGCCAAGTTATGGCGTGATCTGCCTCCTAATGTCCCTGTACACCCACACAAGCATATTCAGCTATTCTGGCTGATTAGACCACTCCTCAGGTTGGAGGCAGTCAGACTTCTGCTTGGAATTATGTGAGGACTCTGTGTACAGATATGAGTACATGGAGTCCTCCCCCACATCTCAGAGCAAAGCTAACAGGCGAGGGAGGGAGCTGTCATTTATAGTCATACACACCCACACAGTTCTAAGAAGTCTAATCAGCAACAACAACAACAAAAAAAAAAAAACTGGAATGAACCTGTGGGCGTTCCATATGTGCAGGGCTTTAACAGGTACCACAACACTTATACAATGAAGATTAATGGAATTCAATTTGTTCTACTCAAAGCAATGACAAAAACAAACACACGGGTCTTCACAGAAACACTGTCCCCGTTTTTGTAATCGACATGCACCTCACTGTCAGTACATGCATACATTTAGACTTGCTTCATTTCCACTAGGGAGACATTTGCAAAGGATAATGGAGAGAAACCAGGTCTATTCTTTACTATGTAAAGTGTGCTAAGTTGATATATGTTACGATTTGGTGCTATATGAATAAAACTAAATTGCATTGCAAAAAAGACTTGTAAAATTTACATTACTACATTAGGAATTATAGATGAGGCTAATCCTAATATACTGTATGCATCATTGTGAGTCAGGCAATCATGTGATTTCCCTCTAGAACTGTATCAGCAGAAGCACTTCATACTTGGCATCACCTCTTGTCATTATCTGTGACATGTCATCTGGCATCTAAATGTTATAACGTCACAGTATCTCCGACTCAATGTCATGTTTGGATGAAGTGCAAGCATGACATTATCGCAGGCGTAATGAAATAATAGAGATGCGTTTACTTTCTCCACCACCCCTTAGTGATTTTCCCCATGGTCTGATCATAATCAAAGGCAACTTACCAGTTGGGTGACTCAGTAACTGGAACATCTGTCAAAAAGAGCAAAACAGCAAGCATGAGGCAAATTATCGAAATGAAGTACTACGTAAAAACTTTAAAATGAAACTTTACCACGTGATAAAAAGACATTTTGTGACTCTGGTGTATTTATTATTTATTTACTACTCATACGCAGAAAATTTCATAAACTAAATTTGTGTTTAGAATTTAAATAAACTCATGAGTGTTACTAAAAGTGAAGCAATATGTGTATAAACCACAGCTAAAAGTGATTTGCATGATTGTAATGTATTCTGATGGCATACGTTCTGTACAAAAAAAGGTGCTCTTAATCAAAGGCTACAATCAATCTCCTTTGGCACCTTTCACAAAAGCTTGAATCATCTAAGTGAGGGAAGAATCTACATTTTAGCTGCTCTCAGCCCTCGATTACATAAGACCTCCACTACACACTGTTATCGACACTCAGAATTCCCCTACGCATCTCACAGCCCACTTAACGGATTACCACACATACTTGCTAAAAAAGCTTTTTAATTAAGGACTAATCACTCCACTTTGTCCAACAGAACTTCTCCAAGACCTAAATCTCCCTCTTTATCTGAGCATGTAATTACCAGGGCCTATTTGGCAACATTAGCCAGGTAGTAAATATATCATACTTATATCTACATAAGTTCATCCAATTAAGAGGAAAGTTAACTCTGCTCTCTAGCGCCTGTCTGCTTCGGGCAACAATTAAATCCTTTTAAGGAGAGATTAAAGCCACAAGCAACTGGTTGAAGTCACTGAGACTCTGTCTTGCTACAGAAAACAGATCAGATCACATTAAGTGATGAAAAAATCACATTTACATCTCAGCTTACCTGAGATGAGCTATTAGGCATTGGTATAGTAGGTGCAGTTCACCGTTATGCCCAGGGGCAGTTTAATGGAAGTTGCGTAATATAACACAGGGCTGGAGCTTGTGGGTTTCACAGGTGAAAAATATCAGAACAGCAACCTTCACTTTTGTGGATAAGAAAGCTCCATTTTATTACATTTGTACTTTCAGTTGTACTTTAAGGGTACTTTTAATAGAGTTTTGTAACCAGAATAGGTATCATTTTGATGACTTGAAACCCCTGTACAGCCAACCAGACAGTCATTTTCACTTATACTGCTGACTTTATTCTATTTCATACTTCTATCTCACTACATTTGACAGACATTTATTTGCTTTTTAGACCAAAAGACAGGAGGATGTAAAACTTTGAGTGCAAAGCTTTGGATGCTTATTAAAAACATTTTTATAAATTATACAGTATTTCCACATCTGGAAATTTTTACATGAGTAATTATAATCCATCCACCCATCCATTCATTCTCTTCTGCTTATCTAATTCAGGGTCATGGAGGCTCATGTGCCTACCCCAGCTGTATTGTAATCTAGTACTAAGAAAACATAACAATGAAAACAGACTAAGTATTGTTATGAAGGTGGTAAATCCATGATGTAGGTTACACAGTCATCGTGTTTGCAAAAGATTCTTGGGAGAAGCCAGGAGGAGAAACACCCAGCCTCAGGGGGCAGATATTACACCAGATGCCCATCCCGAGGAAGGGAAAAAAAAGTCTGTGCCAAATCACACATGTGATCCATGTCCTGTCATAACCCCTTGGGAAACAAAAGGGCAGCTGAAAGTACCTACCGACTCTGTGTAATTCACTGAAGTCCTTAACTTCAATAATAGCAAAGCAGCAAGCATGAGACAAATTATTAAAGAAAATGAAATAGAACTGTAAGATAAATATGCACAAATAACCACTGCATGCTGAAAGAGAAGCTCTCTTCACCTATACTGGTGAATTTTACTAATAAAAATGAAACATGCCTAGGGCTCGTCCGGGATTTGAACCCGGGACCTCTCGCACCCTAAGCGAGAATCATACCCCTAGACCAACGAGCCACGTGTATCACACTGCTGTTCAGGCTAGAGGTGTTCAGAGAGTGCTCTGGGTGTCGTGTTACCTGTTTTCGGGATACAATGTATAGAAAAGTAGCTATACGTCTAAGAAACAGCATTGTGCATCTCTTACCGCGACAGTCTTTTACTACCTTAAAAGCCGATGACCGCTAACTGCTGTCCATAAACTAGTTTATGCGGCTGCCCAGTGCTGAGTTTGAGTAACGTCATATCTAACTATGCCAGCTAGTTTCGTCAATAATTTCAGGACATGGATTAGATTTTTTTTTTTTTTTTTTTAAACACAAGTAAATTACTCTTTTTAGATATTTCTGTTCATATCCATTTGTTTACCTGTGTCCATTTTAGAGGCTTTACCAGAATGTCTAGCCTTACCGCGTGCCCAATAAAGCTGTTGATGCAGGGTTGTACATAGATGAAAAGACAGTTCGCAAAAAGCAAAAAACAAGGAATATAACTTCCGTAAAGAACAAGTTAACAGCTACCCACACGATCGCCGCCCGAAGTTACCTTGCGGTAGCTCGTTGCTGTGAATGCAATCATATACTGTTATTATGCAAAGGTGGATTGTGTCTGCAGGCTGCTGTTGCTCTGTGACAAGCGTCGGCATGTTGGCTGGCGGTTTGCTAACATTGAGGAGTGCCAAACATGCGGCCGGAGGCCACAACTTGGGTCCACTTTGGATGGCTAGCATTACGTTTTAATAAAATGAATATCTTTATCTTTTGTGGCGATGCCAGCATTGCTGTGCAGGTGTGAAAATGTCTGGAAAATTATACGTAATTCTAGATCTAGACAAGTTGTTTGAAGCACAAAGACTGTAATTGTCAGTTTTTGTGCCTCTCCACTGTGAGGCTTACATTGTACCGCATGGCAGTAGGCTCTCAGGCTGTTCGTCATCTGTTTTGTAAATGGAAACTGCCTTAAATCAGAAGTTAATTTTACAGGAAATAGCCTAATACTTTCTGATGCCTGGGGAATTTTTTAGCGAGCTGAGCAAGAGCGGCCTTTCACTTGGTTTTTTAATAAAATCCTCCTCTTAAATTAAAAAAAAAATGGAAGGAAAAAGGCATTTCTGAAAGTTATTTTTCTTAATATATGGTATTGCACAATCATTTCAATTGAGACCGACTTGGACTGTATGCAGTCCATCACCCAAAGTGAGTATGAAATCCCATGGTCTTTTATCTGTTTGATGTGTGGCTTTGATATGTTTGATAGAGTTAAGTTTTGTAGTGGAAGATAAAAAAGGGAGTAAATGGGTGGTCTTAAAAGGATTTCAAAGGGACTATCTGTTTCAGTTCAAATGTAAAATTGGCAAATCCCTTGACATTTAAAAATATTTTAAAAATAAATAAATAAATAGCACATGTGCTTACTATAAATAACTGTTTAAAGAAGATTGCTGACTTTCCTGCTAAAAAATATAATAACCATAATCGCACAGCCCCCAGTGTACACATTAGATTGGTCAATTACGTATGCTTTTTTGTAGAATTTATTTATTGTTTTACAAAATACATAACTAAGAAGCCACATGAGCATTTGCCTGATACCCATTTTACTTCTGGAAACTAGTTACCTGTGGTAGAAACTGAAGCTGGATCCTTGGTGGCAACGCTGTCTGGTCCAGCAGAAGGTGAAGTTGTAGGAAGCCGTGTGCTGTCAGTAAATGTTTGAGAGACGCTGCCTGATGTCACGTTGTCTTCATGCTTTGATGCTTGGACAGGTTTGACACAGTCTATGATCGTCTTACTGTCTTCCTGAAGTTTATCCTCATCTGTACTGTCATCAAACTCAAACTCTTCTCCTTGCTCCTCGTCATCATCCTCTCCATCCTCTTTTAGCAGTTGCTGAGACACCACAGTAGACATAATCGCTGAAAAAGAGTGAAACGTCTAGTGTAAATGGTTTTGTTTATAACATTTTCATAACAGATAATAACTTAGAGAACAAAACAAGAAAAAATATCGTGTCCACATAATCAAAAAAGATCTCAGCATTGAAAAAGATAAGGTTACTTGACACACTGAATGACAGGGTGATACTACACTCCAAGTAGAAAGCAGAGAAACGGTGGTGATTATATCATCCCAAGTCTAATAATAAGCTGCTCCATCACAAAACATTGTGCAGACATTAAATATGTTGTTTTAACTCCCATCACTGCACTTTTAATACCAGGATCAAGGCAAAAAGGTAAATAAGCTCGAAGATTGGAATGTTGTCTTAACTTTGCAAACATACCAAAGCTGCTTAAGAGCCACAAAGAAGTAGGAGATAAAGATCTGTATTTTACTAAACAACACCAATCCGGAAAAAATGAACTTTTAACCTTGCAGTGTGTTCAGAACAAAAGGATGAACAGTGGACTTTTTTTTGTAGAAATAAGATTCATGTACACTTTTTTAAATACTAAGGAAATGAAGGCATTCACACAACAGATAACTGTTTTATGAATGCATAGAGAACACTGTAAGAAGAAGCTGAATTCATGTTGTCTTCTCAATAAATACATTATGATTTTAGAGTCTTTCATACTGGTACACATAATAAAGGCCATTTCATTGTGATTTTGCAATCACACTTTCAAAATTCTGTTTTATTTTGTTGTTTTATCATTTCTATGACACATTCCCACAAGGTACTAAATTGCTCCGCACAATTATTAAATATGTTGTACTTACTCCATTTCGGCCCATTTTAGTGCACCACTCCCGAACCCAGCATCTGCTTTGCATTTCGATTAGCACCAAACTGCTTCCAGTGCTGGAACATTGCTGGGATTAGGGGGGCAGTTTGTCAGACTGCTTTGGGAAAATGACAGCTAAACACGGGATGGCTGCACGGGAACACAGCCATGAAACATGATGCTTGAGGATTGTAAAAATCATTGTGAGCAATTTTGTTTGACCTGGATACAAGGATAATGTCTGTTATGGCTCTCATTAGCTTTTACTGCATGCTGACAGCTCAATTTGGATGATGTTTATTTGTGCTGTGCTTCTGGTTTAGTGATGGCTTTCAATCCTAAAGCAAATGTGTTTGAAGAGTAGGTTCATTAGTTTTCATTTTAATCTTAAAACACCAATAACATACCAACATGAACACTAGAGTGTTATTTTTTTTTCTTTCTTCTGTCCATTTTCCTTTTCGGGTAATTAAAATAACACAAAATAACTGAATGTGTTTTTAAGTTGGTGTTTTATTATAGTCCACTCTTTGCATTGCTGCTAAAAAAAAGGAAAAACATTGCTTCTGGGAACACAGGATATTCTGCAGAGGAAGGCCGTAGACTAACTTAAGAAGCTATCATGTTGATTCATCTGACTTACCTCATGTTAGTGTTAGATAAAGTTAAGCATGCATTTTTGCAGAAACTGGAAATGGTGATTTTGGAAGTGTTTTTTAAGGAACACAAGGACAGATTCAAGTCCCCAAAACTTAACAATAGTTTTAGGAAAATGTTGGAATATTGCTAACATTTGTGGGTATTTAAATTAACACAAAACAGAACAATTTAATAGCGAGCACAAGCCTTTCCTCAGAAACTGGTTCTCTGCTTGTTAACAACTGCATGCCAACACAGCCTTTGACCTCTTTCACAACCTCTGTACCACATACACAGTTTCTCCATTCGGCCCACTCCCTGGTCAACTCAACAATGACTCTTTTGTGGATCAAAAAAACTTCTGTTCTGTCCTCGAAAAGCATTGTTTCTACATTCGTCACTGCGGTGAGGTACTGATTAATTCACTAGACATTTGGATTATGGCTGTGTAGCCTGTATCTCTTTGTAAAAGAAAGGAGGATTTTTTAAAGGAAAAAAGTAGCAGGAATGCATGAATGTTTCAATAGGGTTTGTGCAATATCACAGTATTGCATTATGCTGGTGTATTTAGAAATCCCTTTTAAAAACATTTTTTTAAAAAGACCCTCCTCTTTCTACTAAATTGATACTGCATTCCATGACCTGTATTAAGGTCACGTAATGTACATGAAAATGCCACCCGAGGGATGGTGGTGGAACATTTAACAGAGCCTAGCTACCTGTTGAAATATGAGACTGTGAGAATTAAAGTGTACCTAATAAAATTTGGGGGGGTATTCTGAGTGATAAAGGTGAGCTAGCCAACACAGATACTGCTTTGTGGACTATTTTATAAAGCTGCGACTAAAGAGAGTAAAACCTCAAACTGGTTCTCCATTCAGCTCGCTGGTGTACAATAGCATGCTGGAATGGGTCTTCAAGCAAAAGAAAGCAGAGGTGTCCTGAACTACCAATGTCATTATCAGTTAAATACAAATTTAGATTTTGAGTAATGAGCTATTCTAAAAGTAACAAAATAATCACAGGGAGAGAGAAAGGAGACTTACACTGATAGTGTCACTTACATTCACACATGTACACTCGACCACTTCTGGAGGTTACACAAAAATACAAAAAATGCAAGCAGAAAAAAACATTATAAAACCACATCAGGAACCATTATGCAACCACACACATTTTCTCAAGGTGCAGAAGTCAGCTAATAAACGCACCACACACTGGAACAGTTGGGGTCACTGACTGTCAGCAAAGAATCTCTTCAACACTTTTCCGTTTGTTTGACAATTTTTAAGTGAGATCATGCTTTAAAGCTACGGCTTCATGAGCTGATGAATGACCTCTTATGAGAGGTACTTCCCAAAGTTTGAATTGCATACACTCATGTGCTCCGAAATCAGTGTCTTCCTAAGTTAAGCTAAGTGATAGCACTGAGCTACTATTACCCAAATAATGAACATGAGCTGGGTTGTTACTGCAATAACTTATCAGCAATGGTGTTTATCTTTTTCTTTATGAAACTCAATGTCTTAGTATTATTTACAGCAGAATTCAGCTGAGTGGTCAACAGTGACCCTTTTGGAAAGGCTTGGACAGAGCCCCCCATTATACTTTTCAGTATTCTTGTTTATAGCTATAATGGGGGAGGGGAACTGTTGGGGTACAGTGCCAGTCATTGACTGTAGCACTTGATAACATAATTAGTTTAACATAGTAGCCTATCTGGTGCCAGCTAGCCAAGTAGCAAAGTTCAATCATTTAGTCAGCCCACTGTTCATACCTTTCCTTCATACTGGTTCATTTTATTTATGTATTTATTTAGGTGAATATAAATTTAACCATCTTTATCATACACATGCCAGACTGAAATGTTAGTAGGGTAAAAACGTAAAATAGTGAAAAAATAAACATCAGCCAAGCTTAACACTAAGTTTATTGGAAAGTTTCTGCTGCCATGCTTCCACAGATAAAAGCCTTACTGGATGGAGAATCATTCTCATTTCTTCACTACAGACTTGGCCTGAGCCAACACATGAATGACAATGGAAATATTGATGTTTATGAATTATTTCAAGACAACAGGATAGCTGGTGGCTTAAACTAAGGTTCTGGTGTGAATACTAATAGAAAACTGCAACCCAGAATCTTTAACTTGAAATAGCCCCCTCAGAATTAAAATGACAGGTATTCTGAGCAAACTTTCTTTGAAAGAAAGCATTTGGACAAGCCATCAAAAAGATTCAAGCTTAGAAAAATAAAGAGCCCCAGGAGTGGTTCTGTGTGAAAGCTATTCTTGTGGGGAAAATGAGATACATCACAGAATAGAGATGAAACCACCTCCTACACACCCTGTCCCTGACCTACATAGGGCTCTGAAAACTCCCTCACTGTGTACCAAATGTGGTAATGAGAGGAGGGATGTATGTGTACAGGGAAAGTGGAATATGCGTGTCTTTTTTACGCTTAAACCTTGGTGTGCCAGGACACACATTTACAGAGTACCTTGTAGCTGAAACCTTGTCGTACTTTAAATGTGGCAGTTGTTGGATTTGCATATTTAGTATTGTTCTCGTCTGCATTTTATTTCCATTCAAAGTGTGCTGTCTTTGATTACTGAGTGAAATCTTGTGGGTCCTTGGCATCCAATTTGTGCTCCATGATTCCATCTCATCTCTCTATTGTAGTTTACTTAACAACTTAACAAAGCAGTAAGGATGTGTAATTTTCTTTAAAAATGAAATTAAAATCACAGAGTTTAAAGTTAGAAGAAAAAAACAACTGCTGGGCTTCATATTTAGTACTAGACCAAATACAGATAAACCTCACAGCCAACAGTCAGTGGCTGACTATATTGTATATATCTATAGACAGAAGCAAAGAACAGCAGCTGGTGATGACTGAATAAACAGCATTGGAAAGATCCAACAGAGAGTCACTGAGAGCACCACTACTTTAGGGTTTTCCTTTACAGAAAGTGGCACACAAACACTCAGCAGACAATGAGAGACTAGCAGACCATTGACAGGAACAAACAGTGCCAGGCAGAGATGATTCTGCCGCTGGCATTCCTTCCTTCTTCATCTTTTCTTCAGCATCCCGGTGGACTTCCTATCAGGAGATATAAATGTGACTTGGCCAATTTAGTAACTGCAAACAGTTCTTTGAGAACAAACGGAATATGTCTTTCTTTGGCTGTCAAAAGGCGTAACAATTTGAGTGGGAGGCTGTTCACAGACATTTGTGGATTTCATGGATTTGCTTACACATAGACTTGCCCTACCAAAGACTTTGAACCCAAAAGATAAGCCTTATTGGTTTATACTTTATGAATGATCACGAGAGATTCACAAGACGCCTGTGCCAAAGGCCATGTGCAATACAATAACACACTGTAAGCACAATATGATAAGAGGGCTATCTTTACACATTTTTGATCGTTTATTCCTACTTTCTCCCAGATCTGCTGTCATGTTTTCACTGTTCAGACATATGGGGATATATTATTCATTCAAGAACCATTTTGGCCTTCATATGCCCTCTGCTGTACAGAGATTTGGTGGTAATGTCAGCTCACAACAGCGCATTTGCTGGTGATGTCACATTAATCAAGGAAACAGTAGAACTAACTGCGACTTCCCCATATCCCATTTGTTTACACAGCACAATAGTGGGCAAGACACGTGTGTCCCTTACTGTTCAAATGCTGAAGAATATCCTGATCCATGAAGTAGCTTTTTTTTTAACCAAAACATAATGTATGTTAAGTATAAAATATCTGCAAAAACGTGTAAGACTAAGTGACTGCTGTACCTGCATAGGCTTGAAATGGATTGTTGATTAATGCAAACTAGCTCAAATTACTGTAGTATCTATGTTAATTCCCTTCTCTTTTATTTTCACCTGTTCTTTTGCAAAACCATTACAGATGATTTTACGTGTAATCTGGGTGTCTCTATATGACTTGATTTACCTGTGAGGTTAATAATACGTCACTAGTTGGAGGATTTGACAGAAACATATGTAGGAAAGGTTAAGTTCAATAAGTCCTGCAGTCAGCCATTAGAAGTGAATGAAAGCAATTACTCAAAGGTCTAGAGGAACATTTTAATCAATATGGTGTTATTCACCTTACAATTCAAATGTTAGAAAACAAAAGCCCAAAGACATTGCCTGTATCAAATGTTGATATATTTCTTCCGTATACATGCTATAAAAAAAGAGTTTCATCCAAGATTTGGAGCCTGTTAAGGAATATTCAAAACCTGTTTTGTTCCAATATGCCAGTCAGATTTGGATAGGCCTGCTGAATTTCTGGAAAAGTTAAATAGGCTAAAGGATCTTAAAAAGCAAACCATCATGCCATGATGGGTTGCAGAATCATTTCTAAGGCTTTGGGCCACCAGTAATCCACAGTGAGTGAGCCTGAAAACCTGCAGTGAACCTTACCAAGAGTGCCTGGCCTACCAAAACTACTCCAAGAGCACAGCGACGACTCAACCAGGAGGCCATAAAAGAACCCAGAACAACATCTAAAGAAGTGCAGGCCTCACTGGCCTCAGTTAACATTAGTGTTCACGATTCAACAATAAGAAATAGACTGGGCAAAAATGGCATGAGTGGGAGAGTTCCGAGATGAAAACCACTCCTGACCAAAAAGAACGCAAAGGCTCATCTCACATTTGCCAAACAACATCTTGATGATCCCCAAAACTTTGGGGAAAATATTACTGATGAAACAAAAGTGGAACTTTTTGAAAGGATTGCGTCTCGTTACATCTGGTATAAAACTAAAAGAGCATTTCATAAAAAGAACATCACACCAAAACAAACGTGGTGATGGTAGTGTGATTGTCTGGGGTTGATTTGCTGCTTGATGACTTGGGATCAAAAATTCTCTGCTCTACCATAAAATTCTGAAGGAGAAGCTCCGGTCATCAGTTCATGTCCTAGAGTTCAAGCGCACTTGGGCTATGCAGCAGGACAATGAAATGAAACACACTAGTAAGTAAACCTCTGAACTGCTTTAAAAATGGTTTTGAAGTTGCCTAGTCAAAGTCCAGATTAAAATCTAATTGAGATGTTTTAGCACGACCTTAAACAGGTCATTCACACTCAAAAACCCTCCAGTGTGGCTGAATTAAATCAATTCTGTAAAGAAGAGTGGGCCAAAATTCCTCCGCAGTGATGTGAAAGACTCATGGCCAGTTATTGCCAACACTTGATTGCAAGGGTGCCGCAATCAGTTATTCGGTTTAAGGGGCAGTTACTTTTTCACATGGGGCCAGTTACTTTTGGATAGCTTTTCTCTCATAGTAAATTAAATCAGTGTTAATAAACTGGGTTTTGTATTATCTTTGTTTGTGTTTGTCTAAAAGTTTGTTTGATGATCTGAAGCATGTAAGTATGACAAATATGCAAAAACTAATAAGAAACCAGAAGGAAGTTTTTTGTGTTTTTAGATTCAATGTCTCCAATGTCTACTGCATATAATCATCAAAAAAGACACCCCCTTAGATTTTTCAGAGACACGCCTGAAAAATCATAACATTTATCACAAGTGTTTCTAAATATCAAAGCTGTCTGATACATAAAGGGGAATTCTCCAGTAACATCAAATACTCAACAAAAATCCCTGTGTGAAGTGCTATTATGAGCTTGTATGATGTATGCTGTAAGTGTTGTACTGATTTGTTCTTTGTCCACATAAAAGATAGTACAGACTAATACTGGAGCATCCAAATATAGCGGGAATAATTCCCTGTTCCCAATAAAAACTTCTGAATGGCTTTCCTCTGAGTTCCAAGTAGATGTCAGTCTCTTCTATCTGATCTTGCTCCAGGCTAGAGCGTAACAATAAAAACAGCAACTGGGACCACAGAACAACAATAGTAACTACACTTAGGTAAATCTAAAATGTCTTATGTAAACAATCTCAGACAATTCCGTTTTTGATATGTGCAGTGACTTTCTTAGATTTCTGCAGTCTGCTGTTGCCTTTGGCATTAGATTTGACATTGTGTTTGTTTGATGTTTGCTATTGTGCACTTTAAAGTAACAAGGCAAACTTTCATTGTCAGTGCCAAACAGGGGTGGCTGCTCTTTTGATGTGCCAGTCAAATCAGAGATCACATATGAAAATGTGCTCTCAAATGAAAGAATGTCTATGGTTTTCTTACGAAATCTCAAGAAGTTCTTTTAATAATAGTGCAATTAAACCTTCCTGCAATTCCATTAAATATGTAATTTAATTGAAATCTTAGTTTCATAAGATCTGACAGAAAGAGACTAGTCAATACTACAGAGGTCAGCGTGCCCTAATCTTTAGTTCCTAGTATTTCTTACGTTCCAAAATTAGAACTCTATACTTGCATAACTTAGCAGTATCAGACAGGTTGGCACATCTGTGCAGAAACAACATAGAAGATTTTAAAGAAGTGTAAATAGTGAGATGCTGAAGATGAAAATAGTTTATGGGGTGAAAAGAATAGGTGCATACCTCTGTTTGGAACAGGACACCAAGTTAATTATTTTACTCAGACTTGATGTTTTGGCTTTTTTGTCAGTACCGTCAGCAGTTCCAAATACATGAGTACATATAACATAGTTCACAGAGTACATAAAGAGACAAAGTACCACCACATTGCTGCTGAATTGCTAAATTAAAGAACACAGTTATTTTCGCACAATTACATCAGTCAAATCAAGTAAAAAAAATCTATTTTCCAGTTCAGCTCACCGACTGAGCAGGCGAACATATGCCATATGGCTGAAATGCAGCATCCTGGGTTCAAGTCTTACCCACGGCCCTTTGTTGCTCATCTTCCCCTGCTCTCGCCTCCTTTCCTGTCTACTCTACACTCCAAATAAATGCAAAACTCCCCCCCTTAAAAAAAATCCACTTTGAAACCAAAGGGGAAAAAGGCGGTCCTTAAAACCCCAGATCCTGTATGAGAATAATCATATTCCAAAAGACATTCTCTGTAGTGTAAAGGTTATATAAAATTATATTTCTGACTGAAACTACTAATCAAAAATTCCAAGATTAGAAAGGCATACAAAGTGTCAGAGCTTGAAAACCCTACCTTAATTTAACCAACACTGGTTGTTTGCCAATGCTTTATGTCACAGCTTTTTAAACTTCACATTTCCTTTCATAGTTCCTGAAGCAAAAACAAGATAAAAAGATATTCCCACACTAAGAGAACTTTTGAGTGAGTGCCAGCATTATGTTTGTTTTGACACTTACTGTGACCGATGAAGGTTAGTTTATCAAAAGATGACAATTTATAAACATATTCAATTTCACTGACTTTCAAACAAATGTTTCCTTATGGCTCAAAAGTTTAATTTCACTTCTATTCTATCCTATTTATATGATGCCAAATCATAATAATAGTTGCCTCGAGGCACTTAATATTGCAAGGTAAAGACACTTCAATAACACAGAAAAAGCCACAACAATTAAAGGACCCCCTATTAACAAACACTTGGTGACAGTGAGAAGGAAAAACTCCCTTTTAACACGAAGTAACCTTTGGCAGAACCAGCCACAGGGAGGGACAGCTATCTGCCACGACCAGTTGGGGCTGAGGGGAGGAAGACTGGACAAAAGCCAGACTGTGGAAGTGAGCCTGAGTTTAACAACTAATGATTAAATGCATAAACACAGAGTTATGCAGCTCAAAGTAACAGGGCAAACTTTCGTTGTCAGAGTGCATAAACACAGAAAGTGAAAAGAGGTGAATGAAGAACAAACACCCAGGGCATCATGGGAAGCTGCCAACAGCCTGAGCCAAGTGCGGCATAACTAAGGAAGGATTCAGGGTCACCTGATCCAACTACGGTTAGGTCTATAAATATTTGGGCAGAGACAACTTTTTTTATAATTTTGGTTCTGTACGTTATCACAATGAATTTTAAATGAAACAACTCAGATATAGTTGAAATGCAGACTTTCAGCTTTAATTTAGAGGGTTGAACAAAAAGATTGCATAAAAATATAAGCAACTAAAGCATTTTAAACAATACCCTTCATTTCAGGGGCTCAAAAGTAGTTGGACAAATTTGCTGTCTATTTGTAAGCCTTTCTGTCCAAAGTTTAGTCTCCAACAAGAGAAATGGATGCTCATTAAGATCAGATGACTGACTTGGCCATTCAAGAATATTCCACTTGTTTGCTTTAATAAACTCCTGGGTTCCTTTGGCTGTATGTTTTGGGTAATTGTCCATCTGTATAATGAAACACCACCCAATCATTTTGACTGCATATTTCTGGAGTTTAGTGTTGTTCACTTGGTTGGCTGTTGTAAAGGGATTTCTCTTCATCATGGAAATGATTCTGCGATCTTCCACCACTGCTGTCTTCCGTGGACGTTCGGGTCTTTTTGCATTGCTGAGTACACCAGTGCTTGCTTTCTTTCTTCGGATGTACAAAACTGTAGATTTTGCCCCTCCTAATATTGTAGCAGTTTCTCAGATGGGTTTTTTTCTGTTTCTGTTTTTCTGTCTGTTAGCAGCTTAAGAAAAGCTTGTTTCACCCGCACGGAGAGCTACTTTGACCGCATGTTGTCTGTTTACAGCAAAATCTTCCAGATGCAAGTGCCACACCTCAAATCAACTCCAGGCCCTTTATTTGTTCAATTGACAATGACATAACGAAGGAATTGCCTACACCTGCCCATGAAACTGCCTTTTGCGTCCAATTACTTTTGGTGCCTTTAAAAAGAGAGTGGCACATGTTAAGGAGCTAAAACTCCTGAACCCCTCAATTTGAATGTGGATACCCTCAAATAAAAGCTGCGTCTACACATTATGTCCATTATATAACTATAATTGGAATATGTTTCAGTAAACAGGTAAAAATTAAACTTTTGTCAGTGTCCAAATATATATGGGCCTAACTGTACTTTAATAAAACAGTAGAGATGGTGTCTGTAAACCCATTCACTTGTAATTCAGAATATGCCATGATGGACCTGGACAGCTTGCCAGTACATTAAAAGGGCTAACACAGAGGGACAACTAACCATTCACACTCACATTCAGAAAAATAGTCAGTTTAGAATCACTAACTAACCTACTAAACATGTTGTTGGCGATTAGGCTAATGAAGGCTAATGAATTTTGTTAAGTTGACTTGGCTTTAGAATTTGTTATCAAAAAGAGCTAACAGGAAATACGATAAGACATGTTTGGGTAACATGACATTAGTGTGACTACAAAATACTTCAGATAAGCTTCCACATCCAAACAGTTCTGAATGTGTTCTACTAGTTAATTATCTAATTCTTGACTACATCCCAGGGGAATGTAGTCAGTGTGTGATACAGTACACCGGTAAACATTTGGGAGGCGTGTACCCACTATCAAATGGCTTATTGTTAAGTTCAGTCTCAAGGCCTTACATGTGTACACTGTGTGAGTGCATGTGTGCAAGTTTCATGGGTGAATGTTTGGCAAAACGAAGAGGGTGTCCACTGATAGTAAAGTCTTTGTGGTAGTTTAAAGACATGCATGAATGAATTCCTAATGTCTGTTGGAAGTGCTGGACTGTGACTACGGAGAAAAAAATCGGATACAGTGAGCCCATAGAGTTTCTTTAAAAAAAAAATGCCTTGGACATCCGGCCAGTGAAGCAGAAACAGAGCCCTAGCACAAAATGCAAATTACTTGGTCAGAGGTCCCTTAGGCCCCCCAACTCCAACCCTCCACCCTCCTGTGTCCCCTTTCTATTCTGCTGAGAGTATAGAGGCAGTGTGAAATCCATCCTAGAAGGGGCCATTGTACGCTGGGAAGCAACCGTCAAACTGGAATGGTTTAGGCCGGGATCAGGCCTCTTTTTTATAGCTGAAGGCACTGGAGAAGTGTGCAAAAAAACCCAGCCAGTAGGTGTTTTGGGTCTAGGTTGAGCCACCAATCCCTCTCTCATCCTTCCTGGTGTCTGTCTCTGAAATTGCTATCATAACAAGGCCTCATCCTCTGTATCCCTGCTGGCTATTTGAGGCAGGCTCAGGTTTAATCGTCCATGATGGTGTGTACTCTGCCAAAGGGCCACACGGGTATCTACCATTCCCATCCTTTGCTCTTCTCCTCCACATTTTCTTGTCCATTCAGCTGCCCTTCGTGCCGGACTGAGAGACAGAGAGGCACAAACCAGCACACCCACCCCCAACTCCACTCCATCAATAGCCCTCTTGGACAAAGCTGCTGTCTTTGCAACATGCTAACCATGCTGAGAGTGGAGAGTGAGAAGGAGAAGAGACAGAATAAAAGGATAAAAAAAAAAATAAGACAAGGAAAGGGAGAACCTATTTGGAACACAACAAATATGCCTCTCACCTCCTTGTCCTCAGTAGTGTGTCCTCCGAGAAGCTTCAGGCACTCCCTGATGACCCTTTAATCCTGGTAGCCTCCCATAAACTCTCAGCTTTTACCACAGCTCCAGTTCCAGCACACTCATCTTTATAGTCTCCTGTGAGGGCTGCAAGTGGCTGAACACAGATTGGAATTCTCCTGTCCTGTTTACTTTCCCACAACTTCTCCCCTGCACCGTGTGTACAGTTCTAGATGAGGTAACCTTCTTTGCTCCCTCCCCTTTTTCGCTGCCTCTCTTAGCTGCCTGGTTCGGTTCCTCCCTCTGTCTCCCCTCTCTTTTTTTATTGCCCCCACCCGCCACCCCTCAGCTCATCCAGTTTCATTTTGTCCTTTCTTTGGTTTTTCTCCCTCCTCCCACTCTCCAGACCCCTGCTGCTGTCCAGACAGCGGCACAAAGCGGGGTGAGGGTTCCTCAGTCACAACTGACCAATAGCAGATTGACAAAGGCAAGCATGCAGCCAATTAAATGCCTAGGGGATGATATTTTCACCAATCAGGGGCGAGATTCAGACAAAAAGGGGTTGGACTAGAGGAATTAGGGGCAACGCTATCTCACAGCACTTCCGTGTGGGATGAAGGTGTCTGTGCTAGGCAGCCGGTTAAACAATAGATGAAAAAATACATTTGGTTCTCCAGCAAAGTAATGCTTAATACTATAATCCTTGTGTTCCCCCCACACCACAAACAGCCTGTGTGTTTAAGGTGCGTTTATATAACTCTTTAATACGGACTTTAAAGAAGCAGTCTATTATCTGAATTGAACATAAATGTATATACGTTCTTATTTATTATTATTTTTGTTTAGGTTAGACACATTGAGAAGATGGGAAATAATCCCTTGCATTCTAAAAAACAAAAAATATGGACTTATTTTAATAGCAATTTTTATATGGGTTTGTTTTAACGCTAGACATTTTGATACACAACTTTTGACATTATGAGACAGAGCTGGCACTCAAAGAATCCTGAACTGAAATCTGTGGGTAATGGGAAATCACACCAAAAAAAACCCTTTTCTTTTCTTTTTTTCTTTTTAAATCACATTTGACTGACGATTCTATACATGCACATTTTATGTCTTGGTGACCACAGACCAAATTACATGCAATTTAGGGTAACTGGTTATTCTAAATCAGCCACAGAGAGTGTGTCATCTGTCTGCGCTAGCCCTGTCATGTTTTGGTAATGTGTCCAGGATGCACTACAGTGAATATCTGAAACAACATAGGGAACTGGTGTGTTAGTATCACAACGGAAGCATCTTATGACCATGTTAAACACAAACTATCAGCATTCATAATTACTTAACAAAATAAACACCATCATTAATATTAAATAGGCTTCAAGTATCCTAAATAAAGGTACTCAATTTGAATTAGACCAGGGTGATCAAACTCCCTTAAGTTCAATGACCCAGTTTGACTTTAAGTGAGCTTTCTATAATGACAAGAAATACAGGTAAACGCCCATTTAATTTAATAAGCCAGCTTATTATATTGTTATATGCTTCACCAATCACAGCAGATCTACAAACACACATCCAGAGTGTTTTTGGACAAAATGATTTTACAATTTGACTACATTTTTTTGAAAGTACATTTTCATTGACCTGATGACAGTTTTAACATTCGCCATTTCAGGGGCCAGATTCAACCCTTCGGTGGGCCAGTTGCCTCTTGGACTCTGTGTTTGGCAGTTCTGTATCAGACTTTTACTTTTTATTGTTACATTCATTCATTCACTTAATATTTTGGCTTTCTTTTTTTCAGTCTGAGTACTTCAGTATTTCTATTTCTGACAATAATCACATTTGCAGTTCTGCAAGCTCATGCACATTGTGACATGTGCTAGAAGTCGCTGCATATGAACACAATGTAATGTGTGAGGTGAAGTGTAGACAAATGTCATTCGCTTTGATTATGAAATCCTCAGCTCAGTTATTTATCTGCATGCTTCTTCAGCTGTCTCCAGACTGAGTACAGAGCAAGAACTGACCAGAAAATATTCTGTTGTTCAGAAGATTTATTAAAACACATTGAACAAATACACAGAATACAAATAAAAAGATGACAATTCACTTTTTCATTCAACTGCTATACAGCACAAATATCAGTACCATAACACTGCTTGGCGCTCATTGTCTGTAAATGCCTGATATACTACCACCTCCCAAAAGTGAACCATCAAACGCTTCACATGCTGTGCATTCACTGCAACAAAGGTGCCTTTTAACAGGGTCTTTTGGTAGCTTTTGAAGCCACGTTAATAAGCATGTGCATACATTGTTAACATATTGGTAATATTAGACTGAAGCCTTTTTAACAGACATTACATTCATACTGACTTCAGTTTGATTGCATTTCAGTGAAGTATTGTGTTTTTCGACGTCATCTCATGGTCACAGCTCCAGAGGAAAAGGACAAGTTTTTGATTGATGAGCACATACGGTGCACATAGCAGTTCTATGGCAACACCATCCAGTAAACATTCATCTTTTTCAGTTTAATACAAAAATCTATATGACATGGACTTATCTCTGAAAAATCTTTCAATTTCAACAAGTATTTACATGTTTCTGAGGTTCTGTCTGTCAACCATCCATGTCATGGTCAAGTAGTTGCTGGCATGAACAAAAACGGTAACGAAAACAGCATCGATTCACACTAAAAAAAGCGTAGTGCACTCAAGATTAGTCTCATGATGCTTTCCAAATTGTAATGTTTTGAATTTGACTTTTAAGTCAAAGCATTTCGAGAAACGATGAGTGCGATACAAGCTGAAAAATGAAGAGGGAATCAGAAGAGAGCACCTAAGGACAACCATTTGAACTGGCAAAAAATACACTCACCATAAATCACTATTTCTTCACTTTAGATTAGTCAATAGCAATTATCCTTTCAGCATTTTCAAATAAGTGCCTTGGCAATGGCGTAATAATAATCATAATACAAACATATCATTGAAAAAAAAAAAAAGATAGATTTGTCAATAAAGATTTGTACATTTAGTCCTAATATTTTTGCAGTGTGTTAATAGAAAATCAAATACGTGTGAATTTATAAAAAGACTGTTTTACCAGGTGCACAGTCACTTTAGCACAAAATAGTAGATGGAATGAGTAAACATGTAGTAGCCTTATCACCAGGTAAAGCAATAAATGACCACATACACTGTTACTAAGGAGGCTGGAAGTGACGACATCATCTGAAAGCAATGATGGTCCTTGAATGCTGATACACAGAGAATATTACTTCAAATGAAAAGCTTTGACTGTGACACCACAATTTACAGTCTTAACCTCTGCGGAGGAAATGCACTGCAACAAGAACAAATCATTCTGGATCATATCCTTTAATGGCACCAAGTGACCAAAAACATTAGATTTAACCTCAACAAAAAGAGAAGCAAACAAAAGCGCAGTCTGCATCAAATGCTAAACTTGAGGTGACATTGCACCATAAGCACATGTGTTCTTATTTAGTCCTAACAATTAAAAGGGAACTGGGAAAGTCCCTGGGATATAAGAGGGATAAAACTCCACCCTCCATTCAGGACTCTGGTCTCGGTAACACTGAAGCCCTGTATGTGGATGTACCAGATGGGTCCCTGTTTACAATGAAGTCCCACCGGTCATGGCCCCAGGGTTAAGCTCTACAGCCACTACTAACATTCAAATATAGAAAGAATCACAAATATTGTACCATACACAGAAATACTCAGTCTTCTCTAAAATGCATTAAAAATCATTCTTGCCACTCCCAAAGTTTTCTCTCACTTGATTTTCATGTACAACGCTAAGCCAGGCTTCTGATTTCATCCATGTATGTTTACATGTGTTCACTATCATTAGACATATGTGAGGTAAAATAAACAGCAGTCTCTCAGTATATACAGTACAAGAGGCCAATGTTCCCAGGTACTGCAGTCAAGTCTCCCTGCAGGTTTAGCAGAAATTACTTTCTTAAGATTACCAGCAGGTGGCAGTCTTTAGAGGATTCTCCAAAAGCCTGTGTCCAGCTACTGCATACATGTTAATAGTTCTTGATGCTTTCAAATCAATATTTTCTTCACAGGTTACAACATGAATGACAAAACACAAGTTTATTTAAAATAACAATACTGGCCTTCAAAAAGCAATCTCTTATCAAGCTATGACTGTAGACATCCTCGACTCCTCCACTCTTCACAGGGGACAAGCTCCGGGGGAGCACAGTCACAGTGTACAGTAAATAGGCAGATGAGTAAAAGCAACTGAGTGTATGCAGATGAAAAGAATTGAGGCTGGCGCAAATAAAACACACATTCCAGAATCAGAATGAGCCCCAGTCAAGCGCGCCAGGAACTCGGTGCCACCAACTTGCTCGAGTCTTCCACTGTAGTGCAGAGCGAAAGAAAAAAAAATCCTCTTTTCAAAGAAGCTGCTCCATTTTCCTTCCTAAACCGCAGCTTTCCATCACAGGTAAACAAAAGCAAACATCTACTGAAATACTTCTATAGGATTCTTTAAAGATAAAAGTGCAATTGTTAAGATACATACGTCTGCATTAAAAAGTTAATTGCCTTATCCGTAGAGAGAAGAGAGCTTGACTTTTAGATCTGGAGCTAGGAAGGAGCAAGAGAACAAGGAGAGAGTGGCATAAGAGTTGGTCAGTAGTCATCCATTGAGATTCCATCCCTGGGAGTTTCTGACCTGAGGTCAGTGTTACAGAGCTGGTCTAGTCCTCAATACAGATGACATCACTAGGTTTGCCTGATTTGAGGTCAGGCGTAGCCACGTCCCTCAAGGAGTCAAGTGACTTCTTGTCCAGATGGCTTGTAGGGGGTGGGGGGCCATTAGAGGAGACTGAAAAGAGAAGGGATCTTTTTTTTTAGTGGTTCACTGAAACAATATGAATGTGAATGTTTACATTTTTAAAGCACAATGAGAATTTTGCCAGATGGTATGAGACAGTTGTTTAAAGGCAAAACAAAGTCAGTAAATTCTAAATCTATCTTAAAAAACAAAACAAAAATTAGCTCTATGACAAATTAAAGCTCTATGACCAGCTATTTATAAAGCTAGGTCATAGGCCAAAGTGCACAATGGACATCTGCAGTGATGTGGGAAGATAGAATTTAGATAATGTGACTATTTAAAACCTGTGGGTTTCTACTAATGTTTCTACTCTTAAATGACTGCCTATTAGCATTAAGTAAAGATGGCAAGAACAATGATAATACGTTGATTAACATGGATTCTTGATTAATTAAAATGATCCTTAACAATCACTTGACCTATCTAAGCAGTTAACAATGAAAACTAGTGCTTCTGCAAACATATGCAGACTTTTGCTTGTAGCTTTTTATTGTATGTTTGCCAAGGTGACATCATTTACTGTACATGTAATCTCTCAGTCTATTGCATATGAAATTAACCCTGGAGAACCCATGGGGTCAGAGCCAACCCCATTGGTTTTCTAGGGAACCCATGGGGTCAAATTTGACCCCATGGGTTCTCCAGGGTTAAAATGCCACCCGTGTTGTGTGTCACATATGATATAGTGCAAAATGTTGATTGTTACCGCTGACGTAAGGTCCTAAGGGCATCTGACTATAGTTAACCATAGGCTGTCCGCCTGGTCCTCTGAATCCCCCTCCAAAACTGCCGCTGTACATCTGGGAGCAGCCAAACCCACCTGGACTAAACGGCTGAAACACACACAAAGGATTAGTCATCCTGCTGTAAACATCTTTGTGATTATAGCAGGTATTCGGTATGAGTTGTTTTTTTTCTACTATACAGCACTTAACAGGCTTGAGTTGCTCTGTAAGAGAAGTTTTCTTTCTACACCAGCAAAGTAAACACAGATAAAAGCGGAGGAAAGTGTGTCGACTGTCTCATGGTCAGGAAAGCGTTGTCATAACAACCAAAAAAAGACTGTCAGAGCACATGGCCACAGAGACTACTTGGCTGAAATGATCCCTTGTATAACAGAACAAAACACACACTCTACAGCAGAGAGGAAAGTAAAGACACAACAATTTTTTGTTAAATCCTCTGGGAGCAAAATGTGGAGCACAGTGGTGAAAGTAAACAACTTAAGGGAGATTTTTCTTTCCCCATATCGCACCTGAGGGAAATCTTCCGTGGGGAATAGCGAGCCTAAGTTTGAGATTTCAAAGGAATAGTGTGGCTGTGTAGTTGCGACAACGGAGAACTTCAAAGGTTTTGGGACACAGCTTTTCCTTTTTCTTAAATTTACTTAGCCAAGTTGCCCACTTTTGAGCCTTAACCTGTTTTACAGGAAATGAGCTCAAATAACTTTAATTCCATTTTTTTTTTTTTAAAGCTTTCTAAAACCACCTGATCTCCTTGACAACCACGCTCCATCTCACCTGCTGCGGTGGAGGTTCATTGCCTCGGCTGGTGAGGCGGCTCAGGATGCTCCGCTCAGACATCTGCAGCCTCGCCGACACCGGTGGGATCCTGGACAGCATGTTGGGCAGTCGTGTCACATCTGCTTTCATGTCACTCAGAAGTTCCTCCAGCTGGTTCAGCACTGCAAGAGCACGAACACACACAAGAGCAGTTTCACTTATGTTAGTATTAAAAGAATGAGTGAGATAAAAGAGATAAAATGTCAGGAAAATGCATGTAAAACTTTTCCAACACCCTGAACAAAATTAGTGTGAACCTCAAATAATTAAAAAAGCTAATTTGTATGTTCCAGGACCTGAAATTAACAACTGCCAAGAACTAAATGCCAAAACATTTTTCACTGGCAGACAAATCAGTGAGGGTCACAGTCAGCATCATTTTGAAACGATAACATTTTAACGCCTCAGTTTCAATCAGTCTTTGGCCTCTTCCCAAACTTTCATCCTACTAATCACTGTAAGCATGTTTTAATGGTGAGTCAAATTAACATAAAATGAAGCCACTGTGTCAAACAGGATATTTACTTGCTGCCTTTTAGAAGCTCTTCACAAAACAGTGGAGTGGAAATATCTGTAAATGCTTCCTTTGGCATCCTGTTTACTATCTGGATGGATGGAATTTACTGCTGTCTCCATTTGGAAAAAAAAACATGTATTATTAACAGGTTATAGTAGCTTTTGTGTACTAGTAATTAGTGAAATGAGATTGATACTGTTTCAAATAACATAAAAAAAGACTTTTTAAAGTGTAACTGCAGAAGTTTTTTTCACATGTTATAAATCTCTTCTAACCCACCCACCCACTCCATGACACGCTAACCAGCCACAGGAGCACGCTCAGTGAGAGACTGAGGTGACCTAAATGCACCACTGAATGACATACGTAGAGCTGTTTGTATTATTGGAGCTATTTTGCAATTGTTTGCAACATTTGTAACTTTTTATATTGGCGTTTTAACTTGTTCCTTAGTGTTCTTACTGTCTTGGAGCAACTGTGACCACATAATTTACTCTGGTATTAGTATTCTGATTCTAACAACACAGGACACTGTGAAAGAAACACAAATACTATTTATTTCATAAAATATGCTGTCTCAGTTAAAAAATAGTGAAGTGCTGGTAATTCTAGGAAGATTTTAGGGAGGTTCAAGTTAATATTTCCTCCTACATCTGATCTGAAACAGAACAAAGCACAAACAAACCAGTTACTTTGCATCACAAAAAGCTATTTATCAGCACTGGGTAGCTGAATCTTGCCAGGTTAAACTGTTGCTGTTTTTGACACTGGGCTGCGGACCTTTGTGCAGCACGGCGTTGGCGGGTTTGTTCCCAGCCAGAGACTCTTTGGACAGGTGCTGGTGGGACTCGGCCAGACATTCCACCTCGGCAAAGCGAGTGTTGAGTGCCATGGCAGGGTGACTCGGGTCCTGGGTCATATTCAGGTAAGCTGCCCGCCTCAGCTGCTCCTCGATCACCAGAGCCTGCTCTAACAACTACAGAGAGGCAAAGTAACAAAGAGAAGTGTGTAAGAAATGCAGACATAGCAGGGAGATGCAAACTGGTTCCATTTGTATTCAGATTATAATTGTGTATTATTGTTATTTGTCTGTTTTTTTGTTTTAAACAAAAAACTCCACACTTGCCTTAAAGCGGCGAGCCAGGAATTTGTTCTTCATTTCTAAGTAGTTGCCCTTATGCATCTCGGTCTTGAAAGGCTCATTCAGAATCGCATAACGTGGATCATTCTGAATGTCTTGCCAGCGAGCGTAGCCATGTCTGAGATAAATTCACGGTCAAAGAAAGCAAATGGGAGCAAGAAAAACCTCATAAAATTCTTCAAATAAAAAGGAAGCAGGAAAGCGTAGTTCTACATCATCCTCACATTTTGTAAATATCAGCTCCGCAGCTACTTCTGTCATAAGTAATTACATTGCTCTGCCATATGCTTCTCGCTCCTCACTCTGGAAAAAAGGATACGTCACGATGCCAGCCAACAGCCAGTAGTCATGGCGACGGTGCCAGATGTCATGCATCTTTCCAGAAGACAGCGCTGCTCGCTCTTCAGTCTGCCAGAGGGTGTGCAGCTCTGACGGCGTAAGAATAAAAACAGGGTTCTTACAAAAATACAAAGTAATATCCCTTATGTCTGTAACACGTAAAGAGAAATAAGAGCATATAAACACAAACAAAACTTATATCAAAACAAAGATAAATCAGTGTGACACCTGAAATAACCTGCAGTAGAGATTCTGAGTAAACCAAAGAAAACACGGGAGGAAAGAGAGGAAGAGTGGGAAGAGAAAGAATATCTATTTACAAGGTGCAGACTTCACTCTACAGTCTGACGATATGGATAGCTGTCTCAGAAAATCAGACTCAGAAGACTTCCATGATGAGGTTATAAGTCACAATTTCTCCCAGTGACACAACATTTGTCAGTGACTTTGTGAACTCAGAGTCTAATTGATCAGCTTTATCTCATATCTCATATGTTGATATGAAGGAGTAATGTGACCAGAGTACTGCAGGTGACACCTGGTCAGTCAGCACCAGGTATATTAAGGACAAATAACAGAAATCAGATTGATTCTTACCTGTAAAACCTCCGTCAGCAATATTAAACATGAACTTTGCTTTGAATCCATTTTTGTCTTCCTTCCTGCTGTCGTCCATCTCATCCAAAGTGTCCTTGTCTCCATTTAATCGACCGTCTAATGCGTCTTCACTCTTTACATCATCTGCAAAAGTTACAATTCATTAAAATAAATATCTGTGGTGTATATAGTGGTATATATAGCAGAATAATCCTCCATCTTTAATTTAAGGAGTCATAGCACGTTTACCTGGCTTATTTTCCTTGTCTTCAGTTTTTGCCAGAGGAGAATCAGTGTCTCCTTTTTCTGAGGACTTTTCGGTTTCTTTGCATGGCTCCACTGAGGATAGAAGAAAAAAGAATGAATAAACAAAGCACAGCCTTGCAGATGAATAAAATCTGAAGTACACAGATCATAAACCACTCACTCTTAGGTGAGGTGATAGTGGATTGCGCCTCGGACTGTTTGAAAGCTGGCTCTTTTGGGTTAGCAGATGGCTCCGTCTTTGTGGAGGGCGACTCGGTTCTGTTCCTCTCATCTCCTGTTTTCTCCTCTGAGTTGCCCTTGTTCTCGTCACTGTCAGTTGCCTTCTCGGGTGCAGATGCTGGCTCAACAGTGGAAGCCTGCCGAGGGAAAACAGACAGGACAACAGAGGGAGAAAGGATAGAGTCGGTAAAGGGCAAAAAGAGACAAGTTAAAAGGTGTCGGAGTTTGACAAGCGTCTTCTGAGAATGATGAGTTATGGTTACAGTGTGATGACCCATGAGATGATGGACAAGACAATAAAGGAGAAAAGAAAGAAAGTGGTGGTTAAAGGGAGAAAAAAAAAGGACTCACTTCCTGCTCTGACAGTTTCTTGCTCTCTGGCTCTGTGGTTTCCTTGTCCTCCGCAGTACCCAAGAAAGACTCCGTTTTTTCTACATTCCAGAAAACAACAACTCAGCTCATTTCCAGTCATCAAGTGATACAGCATGAACTTTACTTTAACATTTAGAGGAAAACAAAACATGATCAAAGCAGACCTTGTGGGATAGGAGTGCTGGGCTGAGTAGCAACAGGGCTGGCTGGCACAGGCGTGTTGGGATCAGAGGATACACTCTCATTCAGTTTCTTCAGCTCCATTCCAATGGGAATCAGATCAGGAGAACTTAACTTCCCATTTACATGCTCAAACTCTTGCACCTACAGTAAAAAAAAAAAAGAGATTCAACTGTAATAAAAAGAACATCCTATACTTTCACTGGATGTCCTACATTCTTTAAATAAGGCATTAGGAAGAACTCTATTATAAAATTATAAAGTACATGTAGCATAATTAAGCACTAGTAAAATATTAATTCTGGCTCAAGCCAGATGGACCAGCTCATTTTAACTTCAAACTTAGCCTAGTTATCATGGCAACTCGGTTTTTCAACACTTTTTAAAAACTTCATTTGCCACAGGCCATGCACAAAAACATTAATAGAAAATCTAATTTTAAACTGTAGCTCTCATAAGGGAAGAGCTGTATTCTGCCAATTGTAGCTACTTGCTAGTCTCTATCTGTAGTACTTGAGCAGGTAATACACTAATATTATACTTTTTAAAAATATTGTAATACTACAAATAAAGGCTACAAGTTTACTATGTATAGATTTAAATAAATGAATTAATATAGCTATTTTTATTTGCTTTATACAGTAGTGTGCAAAAGTCCCAAGCTCACCATAACTTCTTTGTATTTTGTTGTTAAAACTGGTGCAACAATTTATTAAAACACCTGTTATCATACTTGGAAATAAAACATATAAAGACAGATAGTTAGAAAGGTTAACAGTTCAAATGAGCCTGAAAGTCAATATTTGGTATGATCACCTTTATTCTTCAACAAAGCCTAAACTCTCTTAGGCAACTTTCTTCTAATTTACTTAAGTAGTCTTCAGGAATAGTTCTCCAGGCTTCTTGAAGGACCTCAGAAAGTTCAAACAACATTTCATCACTGGTCCAAGAGTGATGTACGTGCTGTTTGCTTGTACTCACATGCCAGTTTTAGGCAGTTCTTGCCCAAGTGAGTCAAGATCTCGATGCAGGATCAATAATTCAGGTAAGGAAATCCCAGAAAGTTCATTCTGTTTATCTGGAAACAGAGTCCAGATGAACAAAATCAAACTTTTAGTGATTTCCAAATGACTGAAGAAGTCATTGAGAGTCTCTTCATCTGGATGCCATCCATATGACTTCTTTGGCCCCTCCATCCCTTGAGTTAGGTGTGTTTTTATGATTAAATTGTTCATAGGTCAGTGTTAAAAGGTTAAATAAATAAAAATAAATACTAAAAAAAAGAAAGAAAAAAAAGAAGAAAGAACTATTGTAAAGGACCATTTGTAAGAATTGTAAGAAGGTAAGAAATCAAGGGTGGCTCAAGAGATTTGCACAGTACTGTATAATATAAAGAAAAAGTAGTATTAGCCTGTGATCCTACATTGGCGAATATAATTGTGGAAACTGTATTTAGTAACTTTCTAACCTGAAAAGGAATAGCAACCGTTCAGAATTTATCAAACACTTTACATACAAATCTTCATTCACTTCAGTCTCAGATGTATTCACTGTCAACAAATCTCCAAAAAACATCTTATTTTCCGACATGCATGATGTTCAAAGCAGGAAAAAGTTTGTACCCAAAGATTACACTCCCCCTCCCCCCTGCTTTGGCTTCGTCCAAGATGGGCTGACCTACTTTTTCTAATCTCAATGTTCCAGCAAAGGAAGAAAATTTCTTTGGCTGAATAATCGGTACCTTTTTCCTGACAAGGGACATGACTCCGATCCTGGTAAGAACATGCTGACGAGACAGCCCCTCGCGAGGGACTCCATCGGCAAAGGTCTCTGCTCCATCTGCCCCCGGCTCACATAAATGTCTCATGAACAGAGACACGTAGGCCCTAAGGAACACAAATATTTCTATAAGGTTACCAGCACAACCTCACATTTCCAAACCTCTACTAACAACTAGGGAGGTAGCAATAAGCTTGTTTCAGACATGGACTCCTTTCCTGTCATATTAACGTCATTCAAGAATGCACACCCTGGTCGCAGAAATCTCACTGTTTCGAGGTGATACACTGCCATGTATCACTCTGAACTCAAACATGTTTCTGCTGTACGACATGACATTTTGGAGAATTCCCTAAATAACAACATCATGAGAAAAAACTTAGTGTGAGACACCCATTTTCAGTGAGTGTATCACACTCTCACTCTGCCCAAACTACTCTCCTGACAGTATCAAAGCTTCTTCTTTAGGAAAAGACGATTATATACATTTCACAGGCTTTTTATTACACGCTGGACACGGTCCGAACACCACAGCGAGTGCTGAAGATGTTTGCTGCTGGAAGCACATACATACCCTACCTTTCATGCTAGATTTGCCTTATTCACCATGTTGTACATTTTTACATCTATTAGAAACTGAAACTACACAGATGACACCGTGTACTAGACAGGTGCACTGTTACACTACATCAGCATGTAAGCTACATATAGGATGTGTCATCTCTAATCATTAAAGAAACTATCAATACATTGCAGACAGCTGAAGTAAATGCTAATGCAGTGTAGTGAGTCGCTTTGTGTGCTGCCAAATGTCACACGTAGCCCATACCTCTGGCTCATTATGTCAGTGTTGTGGGGATATTTGAATAGGTAAAACATAATGCCATCACTTCAACTGGCTGATTGAGAACAAGGTCAAAGTAATAGGTTTGCTAATAGTGTTATTGGCTGCAATAGCAGCAACAGGAGTGACGTGTTATAATTTGCAGGCATAAAATTTTAGAGTTTTAACAACCTGTGGGCATTTTCTTTCCCACTGCTCCAATTTAAAGTGAAATTGGCAAGGCCGACCTTTACCAACGTGATATGAGCGATCTGGAGCATTGCCATGGGCTAGCAAAGTATAAACAGTTGATGAAAGAGCCAAGAGCTGCCACTTAATATAATGACAGGCCCCTCTCGAGAAAAAATTGCACTGTGTGAAAACAAAATTACAACTGATTCAAATAACGCTACTTGTGTCATAGTTGAAGAATGAATAATATTAGGGCTTCACCTGAACTCGCGCTCACTCTTCCCTCTCAGGTCCCTAACTAGCCAGTGAGAGTTGAAAGCATCCTGAGGGGGCATGCCCCAGCGCATGATGGCATTAAGGAAGGCTTTCCTCTGACGAGCGTTGAACCCAAGGACCTTGAAATGATGATAATGAGAAAACAGAGTAATAGAGATGTTTTAGATAAAGAGGTTATGAATTTAAAAAGTCAGAAAGAAGCAGTAGAAAGACATAAGAAGTATTCCCTTGTACATTAAAACAGTTCTAAATTATACTTGTGGATATGTGTTTTATAATGTAATAACAGGGTGAGAATTTATTGATCCTGATTTCTCATTTTACAGAGAAGCACATGATCAGCTGCAGAGCAGTGATGCTTCCTGACATGCTGCTCAAAAATGTCAAATTTTCTTCAAATGAGGAAATATTCTAAAGTGACTGATTACAAAATGATCTGGTAAGACAAACAATTAAAGTAAGCCAATACACTTGAAGATATGTGAGGACTTCCTGGAATTCATACCTCGATACTGCCTCCAACCCGAGCCAGTAAGGGTGGAAGAGGTTTGTCTTTCTCACTCTTGAGCTGCCGACGTGATTGTCTGCGTCCTCCTACGTAGAACAAAATAAAGTCCATTGTCAGAAAGATGGGCACATGTAGGGACATGTATAATGACAGAAATAATACAGTAAGAATCTGTTTTGTTTATATTCAAATGTGGCTTATCGTGTTTTTTGCTGCCTACCTTCAGGCCTCTCCTCGAAATCTTCGTCCTCGTCCTCGGACCCCACGGAGTACTCCGACTGATTGTCTGAAAGATCATCCTGCCATTCTGAGCCACACATCAAAGAGAAACAGTACATTGCATTCGCTTCTGTTGGTGGCCACCTGAGGGCGCCATGGCACTGCAGATTACTACAGACCACTACAGACGGGCATGCACATACTGTACCACTTCAGGCCTCTGGAAGTGAAGTGAGGGTTGGCAACTATGGCAGGCAATCACTTTAACTTTGAGTGTACTCTAAGCTACAATGAGCTTTAAAGTCTTTATTCACTCTTAAATAAAAGTTCAACTGCAGGACAACTACAATCGACAGGACGCTGAGCATGCAAAATTACTGCAAAAAGGGGTGCTTTAACACCCATTGATAAAACTACATAAATGCATGAGGTACAAGTGAGCTTTAGGGCAGTATAATGAATTCTAAGAGTTACAATGAAGAGAATACACCCAAATGATCCCATTTTGAGATAATGCCACACTCTTGTCTCTCTAATAAAACTCAGCAGACATGCTGCTGTTGATAGGGAGGTTCTGTGTGTCTCTTGAGCCTACCTTGGTCTTCCTGGGTCGTATCGTTGTAGTTGACCTGCTTTCGGATGCGTTTGCCTTTGCCCAGATTTCGCGCCAGATCTTCCTGCTGCTGCTCATAGTGGTGGCGAAGGAGTTTTTCCCAGTAGTCCGGATCCACGTTCTCCTCTTGCTTAATGATCTCTCGCTCTACCTCCTCCTGAATAATAGCACATTAGGACACATGCGTAAGTATCTCTAAAACAAGGCCTATTTTAAACACGTTGAAGGTAGCGTATTGAGCAAAATAATTGAACTGTGATATAAATGAGATCGACAGTCTGCTGGTGAACTCTTCTTTTTGTGTGTGCGACCCCAATTATCACGATGTCACATGATGTGAACACGGTTAAAATCTCACCTCTCCATCTTCTTCTTTCACCACATACTGAGCCACCTTGAAGGAGCTCAGGTACTCATTCATATTCTGTATCTCTGTGTCTTCAGTGGCATCCTGGCTGCGGTCCAGCAGCTTTGAGATAGCATCATCGTCGTAGTGAATCACACTGCCCTCCTCACCATCTTTGTTATCACCTGTTAATGAGAGGCTTTTACTTAATAATGAGCGGAGGCGCTTTTGAGCAGAGAAAAAGTGTGTAAGCTTAGAAATGCTGATAGAAATCTATACAAAAAGGTTTCTAGCACAGGAATATGTTTGAATAGACAAACCCCAATAATAATGGGTATGCTTTTGTTCAACCCATAACAGAAACACACGTCAGTATGCACATAGACAGACCCATTGTTCGTGCTGCTTCCATTTCATCTTTAAAAAGCTCCTCAGTTCCAAACTTTAGGATGTCATCCAGTTCTTGTTTGGACATGGAGCCCATTTTGGAGCCCAGGCCAGGGCGCACCACCAGGTGAGTCAGCATCATTTTCCTTTTGGCCACTTGGGTGATTCGCTCCTCCACTGAGCCTCGAGTCACAAACCGGTAGATCATCACTTTCTTGTTTTGGCCTATACGGTGCGCTCTGCTAAATGCCTGTAACAAAGAGGAAGATACAAGGCATGACACTGGAGTGAAGAGGTGAAATTAAAGAGATGTTTTTTTACTTGAGAATTAAAGCTCAACTTGTTACAAAATACAAATAAATAAATAATAATAATAATTAAATATTAAAATAAGAATCCATCTCATATTCTATGTGGAGTCAGTACTTGGATGTCATTGTGAGGATTCCAGTCAGAGTCGTAGATGATGACAGTATCTGCGCTCGCCAGGTTGATGCCAAGGCCTCCAGCTCGTGTTGAAAGCAAGAAGCAGAACTGCTGCGCGCCTGGTGCTGTGACATAAAACAGAGCAGCAAGTTGCTTTGTGTGTTTAAGAGTGTGTCAGTAAGTGAAAGCCAGACTGAGACAAATGTGCAAGTGCACAAAAAAAAAAAAACCTCACCATTGAAGCGGTCAATGGCTTCCTGCCTTAGACCTCCAGTAATCCCCCCATCAATACGTTCATATTTATAACCCTCAAACTCAAGAAAGTCCTCGAGCAGATCCAGCATCTTTGTCATCTGTAAACACAATGTTGGACCTTACAGCTAAAAAACCTGAAATTGTCTTTGATGTCATTCATCACATAAAACTGCCATCGCACAGAAATGGCTAAAATATAGACAGACTCTGGCACATACATTTATTTGAGTGTTACCTGAGAGAAAATGAGAACTCTGTGTCCTTCATCTTTGAGCTTTTTTAGCATTTTCTGAAGCAGCGTCAGTTTTCCTGAGGACTTCACCAGTAGGTTGCCATCATAAGAACCATTGGGTAAAACAGGAGCCTCCTTCAAGATAAAACAATCAATGCCAGGATGGAGATTAGCTCGGGAATCATTGCTTTCTACAGTATCTCTGAATAACATGCTAAACCGAACTCAGAAAAAGGGGCAGTTTTCTAGTTTTCTGTGTCGGTTGATATAAGTAATCCTTAGCATCTTAAAGAGATACTCTGTACTCTGAAATAAAACAAATAAAGTAAATCTGCCTTACCACAGCGGCCACAGGGAACAGGTAAGGGTGGTTGCAGCACTTTTTCAGGTCCATCATAATGTTGAGCAGGGACACCTGGTTCCCTCCACCTTTGGAGTTCAAAGCCTCGAAGTTTCGTGTCAAGATAAACTTGTAATATTTCCTGCAGGTCAGAGGTCAGATAGAGTCAGGAGAAGAAATGAAAATCACAATCAATTATTTTGCCATGCTTCCTTCAAAATGGTTTTGCTTATTTTTTTCAGGCTTACTTCTGCATTGGGCTAAGCTCCACTCTGACAATCAGCTCTGTCTTTGCAGGCATATTCTTGAAGACATCAGCTTTCAGCCTCCTGAGCATGTGAGGTCCCAGCAGGTCGTGGAGCTTTTTGATCTGATCCTCTTTAGAGATATCAGCAAACTCCTCCAGGAAGCCTTCCAGGTTACTGCAGGTCACATGGAGATGAATTACACAATGAAATGAAATTATATTTTTAAAAAAAGCCTATTTCTTGATTTAAATGTATTTTATTTAAAACAAGAGATCTATCTATTTTTGCTCCAGTACAATGCACTGACTTAAAACTGCTTGAAAATGGATGCTGATAGTCTGACTCATCACAAAATGTAAAAGTGTTTTGGTCATTTAGCTGTGCCTGCAATGTTGGAAATGTGTAAAATTTGTCGTTCTGGAGTTTAAAATGGACAAGACTCATTATTGGGCTGAACTTATGAGATAATAAGGAGGATCAGTCATAAAATCTATACCAATTTACCTGAGCTGCACAGAAACTGAGTCTATATGGGCAAAAAAATATTAGATGATGGTGAATTTTCATTGGCTTTAGAAAACTATTAAAAAAAGACTTAAAATCAGTTTATACAGAATTATTTATAATGAAGTTATTTACATTTACTTTCTTCATGTTTGTATTTTTTATTGTTCATAACATTATATATCATAATTTAATGCATGAAATCCATGAGAAAAAAAGGTAGGAAATTATATACGATAGAAAAGAGACAGTACATACTTGAAGCGCTCTGGGGTGAGGAAGTTAAGGAGGTGGAACAGCTCTTCTAGGTTGTTTTGAAGAGGAGTTCCAGTGAGCAGCAGCTTGTAGTAGATCTTATACCCATTGAGAATTCTGAAAAACTGAACATAAGAGATTGTGCAAGATGATGAAAGTCAATGCCATATGAAGAGATATACACTCTCCTCTCAAAATTACCTCATCATCCTTCTCATGCATTTTTCTTTTTCTGTTAAAAGGATGCTGTTTCTGCTTCCAAAGCATATGATAGGATATATCTCAGTGCAGGCGGTGCAGCTTTACCTTTGATTGGTTGTTCTTCAGTCTGTGGGCCTCATCTACCACCAGACAGGCCCAGGTGACAGAGCTCAGAATGGCTTGATCTATAGTAATCAGTTCATAAGATGTCAGCAGCACATGGAACTTGATAGGAGTGTCTTTCTGCAAGGGAGCAGATCGGATGGTAGATACGATGATTTAGTATGTGCTGCATGTAATAGGCATAAAATGAATTAAAAACAAAGTAAAATGATCATTTATTTCATGCTGGTACAATTCCAACTACCTTACGTGCGGCTTCAAAAAGCATGCACTTGAAAAACAGTATTTTGACCTGGATTTGGTGAGAAAAACATGGATGAGCATGGGGTACACTACCTTCATACGGAACACCTTTCGCCCTGATTTTACTGCACTGTCTTCAAAGGTGAACTCGTTCTCCCTGATGATTGCCCTGCTGTCTTTGTCTCCAGTGTATGTCACCACATAGAAATCTGGAGCCCACATCTCAAATTCTCTCTCCCAGTTAATGATAGTGGAAAGGGGTGCGCTCACCAAGAAAGGTCCTTTGGAATGACCCTGACAGAGACAGGAGACATGAGGTTACTTCACCATAAAATACATCACCAGAAGAAGAACTCAGTTTATCATTTTACTTTTTACGCACAATATTATTAGCTCTACGTTTATATTCCCATTTACATTACTAACAAGTGCTTTATGAATTACACCCACAGAACCAAAATGTGATCTATGCAATGCAATCTGGAAATGATAAAAGAGGACAGTCTTTCAGTCTTACCTCCTTATACAGCGAGTAGAGAAACACTATCGTCTGCACCGTCTTTCCCAGGCCCATTTCATCAGCCAGGATCGTATCTGTGCCCTGAGCCCAGGAGAACCTCAACCAGTTCAGGCCTTCCAGCTGGTACGGGTGTAGCGTTCCCCCAGTGGCATTAATGTACCATGGTTGGTGCTCAAACTTGATGGTGGGCTGATAATAGAAATAGGGGGCAGTATCTTGTAAGAGTCTTTCGGAAGGTCTTTCAATACTTTTTTATTTTGTTACTTTGGCTCTCATTTTCAGTCCAGATCTTGTAGTTTTTGAACAACTTAATATCAACCTATGAATCATTTAAGCATAAAAAACATTAGCATAAACATAAGAAAACAAGTAATAAGAAGACAAATCTGAAATTTTATCTTTATGGGCTTCATTACAAGCAAGCAATCTGTCACAAAAACACATAATGTGCCTTTAAAAAATGAACAGTTGGACAAAACAAGAAGCGGGAGGCCTAAAAAACTACCAACAGCAACTACCAACAACAGTATCTAAAAGTCATGTCCTTATGCAATATGAAAAAATCCAGGAAAACATGAGATAAGATCTGAGAGATGGATCTGGTGCTTCACCATGTAAAACATGGTGAAAACTCTATCATGGTTTGATCTTGTCAAAACTGCTGAAATTATGAATGCAGAAAAGTTCCATAAGATTTTGATCCAACATGTAATGCCATTTTAAAGCATCACAAACACACTCTCAGTGCAGTAAAAGCATACCTGAATAGAAAAATACACAATGGCATCAATCAGTTTTGGATTGGCCTCCCCAGAGCCTGGATTTCAACATTGTGGGATCCTCTTGACAAAGAATTGAACAGAACACAGTCAACATCCAAAGAAGAGCTTTGAATGTCCTTCAAGAGGCCTGGAGAACTATCCCTGAATAAGAAATTATATGAAGGACTGCCTAAGAGAGTTCAGGCTGTCCGGAAGAATGAAGGTGTTCATATCAAACTAATTAAATATGTAAAAACTCTGGCTTTGACTTTTATTCTGTATTTCCATTTTCATAGCACCTATATACTATTTTCCAAGCAAAATGCAAAGAAATGAGGGGTGACTCATAACTTTTTCACAGTACTGTATATGTGCAGTTTAAATATAGAATCTAGGATGATCAGCCACGATAAATTGTGTTAGATCGACAGCATTACTTTTGAAATGTTTGCTGCAAAAACCTGCTGCAGGCAAACACAGTTCAGTTGGCAGAAGTGGACCCAAATATCCAAACTTACATCTATGATTGGGGCATCAGGAGGGACTTCTCTTTTTGGATGGTCCTCTTTTAGTTTCTTGCCTTTTCTCACCACAAGAGGGCGCTGATCCTCTCCTAAAATTTGCTCTCTGAGGAAAAGGAAAAAAATTATAATGAAGCAACAATTTCATGTCACAACAAATGACTCTAACGGTTGTCACAGACAGAGAGCAAGGATGAAGGGAAACAGCAGCAGATGTAGGCATATGCTTTTGTTTACTTTTGTGTGCAGGGGATTTCTGTGTTCTCACTGTCATCTTCACACCGTGAGAAACCTACTTGAAAAAGGTACAAAATACAGTTAACTAACCTGTGATCCCAGTAAGAAGATTTATGACTTTCATAATCTGGGATGTCGAAATCATCCACCTCCCAGGTGCACTGGTCGTAGGGCAGGTCTCTCCACTTGATCAAGTAGTGCACATCACCATCTTTATCAAAACTACAAAGCAGAAAACAGCTGCAGGTTTTAGAAGTGTATCATACTGATCATTAAACAGACACTGAAAAACAACTTGATATGAGACCGCCATATGGAAGATGTTTCTTTCTGATCATTTAACTGTCATACAGATATACTGTGAAATGTTAAAAGCAATAAAATAGATTATTCTAATTATTTTGAAAAGCAAGAAAATCTAAAGACCAACAACCTCATTTGTCTATGTGGTGATGAATAACATCCATCCAAAGAGAAATATGGGTCAGAGAGTAAAAGCAAGATGGCAACAAGTACAAATTAACTCAAAGCATTAGCTTTGTTTTTTAGAAATATCTGGTCTATAAAATTTATGGTATTTTAAACACATCCTGAAAATCCTGATCTGAGAGTCTGTGTGAGCAGCCACCTATGATTGAGTATCCGGTGGATAACCATCCACTCTGGTTTAATGCCATAACGGTAGAAGCGCTCCTCCATCGCAGCATACTGGGGATCTTTGCTCTTTCTCTTCTCACTGTTGAGCTCCTCCTCTCCGGAGCCGTAGTCATATGGCGGGGGCTCGTCCATGTCGTTCTTACGCTGATAGTTCCGGTACATGACCGTGTGGTACAGCTCCAACTGCACAACCAGCAACAAAGCAAAACTATTGGTTTTGTAAGTTTCCTTCAAGCACCTCCTTGAGCAAAGTAGGTACAAAAATGCAATATATTATTTTCCATCTATAACAATGAAACTGACTTAATTAGTTACAAAAAACCCAGACTGATATTAATAAAGAAAAAGTTCGTGTAAAATAAATTAGGTGCTTTGTCGAGCATTTGAAGGAAAACTTCTCCATGAAAAACTGAAAAATAGATTTCATGTAACTGAGGGACATTGTGTTTTTCTAATATTATATTAGAAAGTAATAGATCATCCAGTAAAATCCTCCCTTGGCTCCTTCGGTTTGTTCTATATTTAACAAAGAGAACACTTTGGCCAAGAAGAGCAGAAATGTTAATTTGAGACTGGACTGACTTCTGGCATCTCACCTGCAGTTCGCTGACCCAGGAGCAGTGCCAGTACGAAAGGCCAGCCCACTTAACAAAGAACTCCCTCTCTGGGCGGCCCTTGAGCGGGGGCTTGGTGAGCGGATCTGTTGGCTTGCCATCAGGTCCTGTAGGTGGTTCGGCTGGCAGCGGAGCTTCTCCCCACGTCCAGTGCAGAATCTTTTGTACTTTTCCTTTGAGGGGAGGGCACTGCAAGGAAAAAGTAAGGTTGTGTCACACACACAGCTCTTCTTAGCTTCTGACTAAGTAACAATAATGAGTTTCTGTAAAAATATGAAGATGAATATGAAAGTCTTTGACAAGCAATCACCCTCCTAAAAGAGACATATTTCACATTAACATCAACAAGCTAATATGGCTGAAACTGCTGTAGGTGTGCACACTTATCAAAGTGAAAGAGGTCACCCTTTATTTGCTCTGGCTTTCTAACAATGTATATTTATGCATCATTCAATTATGTATCAGTGACAGCGCTCTATAATTAACATCAACATGATGTAAATGTGTCACATTTGTACTCCCCGGGCGGCATGACGTCAAACATCAAAGAGAAAAGACAAGACTGAAAAATTTGAACAGAATCACCAAAGAAAATGTTAAACTAAATATCATTGTGCACATATACAATTGAGGTTTACTTACACTCATCATGGAGATGAATGCCACGCTAATTTTGGGCTTTTAATGATTTTTTGAACTGCTCTTTTTCCAGGATGAATGATGAATGAATTGATAGCATACATCTTTACTGACTTTAAAACAATATGATTTTGGTGCACAAGTTTGTATTTATTTTCGATTTTCTCTAATGCACACAGGGTCAAAAGTATGCATACATACACTCACTCAAAGCTTTTCATTAGTGGTGCTAAAGGCTCAACAATGTCTTTTATTTTGACCAGGCCATGCCCTATTAGCTTGTTGTTAGCAATCATCACTGACTACACCTGGTAGTTCTCTCTTTGCCAGCATAGAAAAGGATTTGTTTGTAGATTTATACAATTTAGGAAGATCTCTTAAAGCCATTTCTAAAAAAAAAAAAAAACCCCTGCAGATTCCAAGATCATCTGCTTGAACAATTAATCGAGTTTTATGGCACTATGGATTTAGAGGGTGCTGAACAGGAAAAAAGCCTCTACTTCAAAACTAACACCTTCAAGTTGCACTGAAATGCCTCCTAGAGAAAGTTTTATGGTCAGAGAATCAACAATTTGGCTAGCTGACCACAATGACAAGGGAGTATTTAGTGGCTTAAAGGTGAGACTTTCAAATCTAAGATTATTGTACCAGCTATAAAGTTATTAAAAAGGTGGGCTACCTTTAAGTTCAAGAACTTGAATACAGTGGAGTACTCCAACAAGACAGTTATCCCAAACAAACGTAAAAACTGTTTTTTGAAATGGATATAGTGGGTTAAGATTCAACTTCTGGAATGGGTTTCCTAAAACACAGATCTCAACACTAATGCAAATTTGTGAAGTAGGCTTAAAAACTGGGTACTTTAAAGGAAACTAACCAATTAACTTTACCAATTCTGCCAAGAAGAGTTGTCAAATATCCAGCCAGAATTATGCCACAAGTTTGTTTATGACTACCAAAAGTGTCCTCTCAAGATGCAACTTGCTAAGAAAAGTTTATCCACATATCATTGAAAGTATATGGATATATTAGAACTACAAGAACACTTTGGCACTGTGTGGATTATAGTAAATCTAAAACAAATCAAACTTGTGCATTCAGTTCTTGTTTAAAATCATTAAGAGTGTCTGCTGTACAACCATTTATGCCTGGAAAAAAACCAGTTCAGAAATCCTTAAAATCCCCAAAGTACCATGGCATTCATGTCCATCATGAGTGTATGTAAAATGTCCAGTTGTTCTGGCTACAACATTTTCATGAACCCATGCCTAATTATTAGCCATTTTAAACTACAGCAAAACAATATCAAATACTACTGCGACTGAGATGAGCTTACCATACAGCGCGGACATAACCACTCCCCATTTGGTATCTCGGGAAGCGGCGGGTTGAGGCAGTGGATATGGTAAGATGATGGGCAGGTATCACAACATAGCAGCTCTCCTCCATCTTTACAAACTCTGCAAAACTCCATGTGGTCATCCTCTTCCTCACCTGGAGCCTCTTCCTCATCTTCATCTTCATCTTTGGCCTCCCACTGGATTCCCTCCTTCTCCTAGAGGACACAGTTGATGTGGGCATGTTAGGGAGTAAAACTAAGCATACATATTCAGTTTAACTCTAACTATGTCAATTTTTCAGACATAGTTAGAGATATTCGCAGAAAGTAAAGTTAAGATAACAAACATCGTAAACACTGAAAGTCCAGTTGTTCTTAATTGTGTGGTTTCTTGGCTGTTTTTGTGCACAGTCGGGATTCAGGTTCTGATATCTAATCCTGAAAAAGCACAGTTTGTTTGCAGCTTATACACAAAACCTACTCACAAAGTCAAACATTCCTCTTAATAGCCACATAATAATAATAATAATCACAAACATTGCTGCACGTCAAGGCAGAAATCAACTAACATCGTAAGAATAAAAAGCCATTAAAAATAAAATAATAATAATCACAGAAAAAGTAACCTGAATGACCCCTGTCAGCATTAATTGTCTAATATCTGAGGTAATTAAGGATTTTAAGTATCTGTTTGTTCTACACTGGGTACAAAGTAACGGCGACCTGAGAGCAACTTCCTGAACTCAGATGGCAAAACATGTTCAGGATGGATAATAATGTTTTTTGCCTTATTTATCACCTGATTTCCTCACAGTGAGCACAAATCTCTCTGCCTGATCCCTGTGATTTCGGAGCAGGTGTTAACAATACTTCTGAGGGAGTTTCAGTCCTTAATAGATGAAAAACCTGACCAGCAAGAAAATGTTAAAAGACTTCCTAAAAATGAATACTAAAAATTGCACACAGTTTTTTATTAACATGAAAAGAGTTCAGCCTCGTTAACAAACGTATTCTCTGTTAACCCCGTTTTATTGATTCCGTATTCACATCAAACTTGAGCTGATGGTTAAAGACTGTACCAACAGTTCAGGCTGTTACACTGTATAGCCCTGGACTAGTTGCATCCAAGATATCACCAAAAATAACTCTCATGAATCCAACTTGGGCAGTCACCACCTTACAAAATGTGTCAGTCTGCTCAAACTAATGTACTTACACAGTGTGGACAGCTCCATTTTCCCTCTGGGGCCTTCTCCAGCTCAGGGTCCAGACAGACCAGGTGGTAAGCTCTGGGACAGGTGTCGCACAGGATGATCTCTCCACCCTGCTGGCAAACCTCACAGTAGTCTTGGTGGTCTGTCTCATAGCCATCACCGTCCTCCTCTGGAGAAGGTTACAGAACAATTAAACCTGGGCAGTTCCCTCATATAGAAAGTCACATAGATATGGATGCATAGATTTAAAAAAGATAGTTACACATTAGAATCCTCTATATAAAAAAAAACTCTTAATGAGTATAAACACACTAGCTGCTGTGGAAGACCATCTGCCTTTAGAAAGCATTCCCAGAATAAATAAAGCTTAAAAAAATACATTTTAATTTACTCATTACCCAAAATCAAACAGTCTGGTTCTGAGGGATTTCAATGGGATTTTAGAGGGAAAAACACACCACAGAGCATGGCAAGAGTAGACAGTAAACATACTTTTCCTTTTTTTCCGCCCACGTCGGGCCTTTTTCTTGGTGGCGGCCCCCGAGGTATCAGAAAGCACAGAGGCACTGTGGATGCTGATGTCATCAAAGTCTGACTCCTCTAGGAAGTCCTCCTCACTCTAGAAAAGCAAACACAGAAACTAAGGAGCGCAGAGCTACAGAAAGAATTAAGATAAACCAACTTTCACAATAAGTGCTGCAAACAGGCCGGGTTCTGCAAGACATACCGAGGATGCTTTCTTCTTCTTCCCACTTTGGCCCGACTTTGATTTGGTCTTCTTCGGCTTGGGCTTCTTCTTCACTTCTTTCACAGTCTTACTTTTCTTTCTAACTCCTGGTCCTGACACACACAGAGTCGGTCATGAAATCTGTTAATCAGATGGCATTCTTGCTATCGTTTCTTAAAAATGATCTCGCTTTTTATTAGGTCTTACCCTTTCCCTCTTTGGTTTTGGCTTTTTTGATCGGCCCCAGCTGAGAGCTCAGCTGGCTGCTGCTGACAGACGTTGGCTGTGCCACAGTAACCGTTTCCACTGCAGCAGCCACAGCGGCGGCCACAGCAGTGGCAGATGCACCTTTGAACGGGTTGTTGGCACTGAACTCTCGCCACTTGGCCCCTAACACTGTCATCATCTTTGACATGGGAATCTTCGGGTTCTTCTTGGCAATGAGAGGCCTGAATAAAACCAGGGGGAGATGAAACAACAATGGCAGCTTTATTATGTCACACTTCATTCCTGTTAATAGAAGCTCTACTTCCCACAGCACTGGAGGGAACTGGGTCTTGATTTGCTGACACTCCACTGCCCCTTAAGTTTTATTCTCCCTGCTTTGCTGTGTGCATGTCATGTTTGCGATTTGTCAGGCAACAGCTTGAGGTTTGGCACGCTGGCCTGTGAAAGATAGTGGGTCAGAGCACCGAGTCCCAGAGCCTCCTGGCTGTCACAGGCATCCAGTAAGCAGCTGACTACACACAGGGGGCACTGCAGGAGCTCATGCTCCACTTTGTCAGAGCAGAAGCTTAGCCGAGCCAGACAGCCCCAGGTGAGACAGACTCTTTATACCAACAGCCGAGCTTTCTAGCTCAAACAAAAAGAGCAGTGTTTGCTCGTCACAACACAGTCTATTCTCACAGTGGAGTTTTGCTGGAAGACTCTCAGAGAATGACTTTGACAGTCCAGAGAAACTGAGGCAAAACAAAGCACTTTAAGACAATGAAAGATCATCCAGACAAAATTAGATGCTTGCCTGAGGAACTGGCTGAAAGCCTTGTAGTTGGTAATGGTTTTATAGTCATCTTCAGTGAAGCCATACTGAACATCTTCAAGACCCCATTCGTGCATCAGCTGGCTCGATGATTTGGGCTCCTAGGGGTGTACAGATAACAGATCAACGCACATATGTTAATGATGTTTAATACATGAAATGTGAACATTAAAGTTATTTTAATCTTTTACCCTTCCACATCCACAAACAAAGCATCACACGCCATGTTTTCAAGGTTTCAGTATATTTTCAGACACTATTTTTTTTTTCAAAGCAAGCCTATAATAATGATAACTATGCTAAAAAACACCTTCACTGACTTCATCTACCATTAGTCAATTGAGACTTAATATTAAACCTAGTCTTGGCATCATTACGTTTTTTCATTATCATCAGATTATTGTATAAAGAAACGGTCACTTATTTCGATAAATGTGATTTTTACACATGCAGTACCCCCCTGAACTTCTCTAGAGATTAGCTGACAAAGGTGAGAGAAATGCAAATGTCCATTACAAACGGATCAGAGTCTAAAGGCTCTTTAACCTGCCGGTTTCCTCCATTTGCACATGTGAGAACAGCAGGTAATTGTCCAGCGAATTCACAGTCCAGCTCCCCGCATATTTCACCCGGGCAGCTCACTGACCTTAACCAAGTGGAGTTAAAGCATGGAGAACAGGGCTGGTCTTGTGCTGTGTGATAACAACTTTGGACAATTTCTGGACATATTACCTAGAGCCCCCTACAGACTTTAATGTTCATTTGAAACACAGTCATGTCAGCATCATGAACATACACTTACTTTCATGTTACCATCATCATCGTCATCATCGTCATCCTCTTCATCTCTCTTCTTCTTTCTGGGCTTTTTCTCTTTCTTCTCCTTGGGTTTCTTCTTCTTCTTCTTAGTGGGACCATACAAGCTGCTCTCACTTTCAGAGCCGATTTCTGGACGTTCCCGTTCCTCCTCCACCTCTGAAGTCTCTTCCAGGTCACTGTCAAGTCGTGCCTGAATTGCTCCCTGAAGGATTTTGAGAAGGTAAAAAAAACCCCATTACATATACACAAACAACTAAATAACCAAGTCCAGCATGTTGTTTAATTGTGCAAAGGTTAATATGTCACTCATTAAAATCTTTCTCAGTCTTAATCTGGCATCTTTACAGGCTGAAAGTATATTTTAGTATATTTGCATTTATATTTTTACTAAATGAAAATGTTGTCTAAGCTATTTCTTTGATGTAGTGTAGAGCTTCTGCCAAGCAGCTATTTTTATAAATGTAAACAAGTAGAATCTGGCTTTGAATATCGCTTCAGCTCTCTACCTAAGGGCGTGAGAGTGACTGACTAAAGCTGCCATCAAAGCCAGATTCCTGAGACACAACTAGATTCCAGGTTTGGATTTTACAAAAAGCAGGACAAAAGAAATCTAGGCGCAATCTTCTGAGACCCAATTTTATATCTAGCGATAAAAAGGTGGGGATAATTAAAATACTAAACTTGATAGAGCAAATAAGCATGACATTAATTTTGCCAGGGTGAGGGATTAGAGCTCCCACAGAGGCCACCCACTCTAAAAACATATGCTGTGAATGCACTTTAAAGCAGTTTAGATAAAAGCTTCTACTTGATGGCATTTGCATAAATTAAATTACATCACTCGAAAGTGTCGCTGCCTTGCTAATATGATAACTCTTCTGCCTGTGATGAAATATTTAAATTAGTACAAGTAAGCAGTGACTTGATGAAGAGTCAAGGCGGATGCATGGTCACCTTTTAAATGTGCTTTTACACGAAATGAAAACCCAGAAAAAGAGATCTTCAGGTACCCAAGCCAATCAGAGCTCAGAGTTAATTTGTAGTCTGAGTTGCATCCTACTGGTTTAATATGAGACATCTGGAAGGCTGTATGGATTTAACAGTTAACAGGTGTTGTTTGTGTGACCAAGAGTGCTGCATATGAACAAATTCGCTAGTGGTTGCTCACGATAGTATGTGCGCATGAGTAAGCGAGAGGGGGAAAGTGTGTGCTGTTTCTCTCATCATGCACATACCACCTAATTATTTGTGTGTTTGAATGTGGTAGGCCTGTGGAAGTGTGCATATGCATTTCCATTTGTGCCCCTGTCTCTGACTGGGCACGTTCCTGTGAGAGAGCATTTTTGTGTGTTTGTGGACATGTTGGGTTTTTTTGAGCGTGTGTGTGTGGGTGCGCTCATTCTTTGTGAGTGCTTTCCTTTTTTTTAAAAAATCGCTATTTTTGTGAGAGTTCCTCTTCGCGTGTGTTTATGCATATGTAAAACATGACTGTATGTGAGAGTGAACTTGTGTGTGCACATGCAGTGGAGCAAAATTAGAGCACAGCAGCTTTGTGCTCTGCTCGCTGCCTGTTGCTCAGCAGGCCTGTGTGGCTCCATGGAGAGACTTGCAGGCGTTTCGCTCTGTAGCGCAGTGGAAAGGCTCACGTTGCCGCAGCGCCCGCCAACCCTACCAGCAGCCTGGCTGTGTTGCCATGGTGACCAAATTTGAGCAGTGTCTGGCTCTCTCTAACTCTCTCTCGTTCTCTCTCTCTCTCTCCTCCTCTTACTTTCTCTCCTTTACATCTCATAGCTCTCCTCTCTCACCCCTCCACCCCATTATTTTCTCGCTCACTCTATCTCTTAACTTCTCCCCCTTTCTCTTTCCTCTCTCACTCTTTCTTTCTATCCTGCCACTCACTCCCCCCACCCCCCACACACACTCTATCACAGCAGCAGCCAATGGAACAGCGCCATCCAATCAGACACGTTTGCATAACGAGCTTGTTATGCAGAGGCCTGTGGTTGCAGAGCCAGTGCTCCAGCACCCGTCTAGACAAATCTCATTTATGCATAAGAAGAAGAAGGAGGGAGCGAGAGAGAGAGAGAGAGAGAGAGAGAGAGAGAGAGAGAGAGAAAGAAAGAAAGAAGGAGAGAGAGAGTAAATTGAAGATTGTGGATGGGGGATGGGGTGGAGATGGAGGAGCAAAAAGCAAAGAAGCAGAACCACTATTGAGAGCAACTGCAAAGACAAGGTGAAACTGTGCAACAGTCTCTTGGTGGCCCTGAGTTCAATGTTAAACACATATCATAAAAGCAAAGGACACAACAGCACAGCAGCAAAGATGGTGTCTGTTCTTTCAGAGGAAAGAAAATCAGATAAGTGCTGATAACCTAATCAAATTAGATGCTTTCCCATAATGGCTCTGCCTTAGGGAGATTGGAGCGGATGCCACAGAAAATATCAAATGAGCGAAGAAGTGGATGTTCAATAAAATGTAGTGCAACAGGAAAAAAAAGAAAACTGCTCTAAGAATTTATTTTATGGTTTCTAAACAATGGCCTCTCCTTTTCTCCAGAAATCAGAAACAGCTCTTTGTTGACTCACAATCCCAGAGAGGATATTGAAGTTATAAAAACAAGACAGAAGCTCATCTCAAACCGACTGTATTTCAGCGAAATGTGAACGCTACAAGAACCAGCTACATGGGGGGTTTTATTGTGGCCAAAATGCAGCAGTTTCCTCTGCTGCTAAAATGAATTGTTTTCCATAAACCCAGAATTTACTGATTTAACAGATATTTTATTAAAAAGCCCATTAAATATCCTGTCATATCTACACAGCTCTTTGTTTCACTGCAGACTGGAGAAGACAAGCAAACACAGCGCACCTCTCTGTGGCTATCATTCCTCCTGCCAGTAGCTGTGAACTCAGACTGGGATGTGCTACTGACAGTCTCTGACCCCAATTGACTTTTGGCCCCTGTCTGACACCAGCCTTTGGGGAGTGACTGGAAGTGAATTACAGGAGCAATGGTTTCTCAATGGGAGGTAAAAAAAAAGACACAAATACAGCAAGGTGGGGAGCAAGAAAGCAAGACCGAAAGAAAGCAGCAGCATCATAATCAAAGCAAAGTGAGGTGATGCATGTGGGAGACAAGAGGAGAGGGAAGAAAAGGAGAATACAGAGCAGTGTCTGTGAGTTAGGGAAAGGAGAGTGTCACGGGGAGCCCCCCGCTTCATTAGCTCAGTGAGACCCAGAGCTTAGTGTTTACCACAAGCAGCCAAAGGGCCGAGTGGCAGCATGGTCAGCCAAACTCCTCACGGTACCGCTGGCATCTCCAGTCAGCGGAGGGGAACATCCTGGCTATGTCACTGACACGGTTACAGCTCGCCAACATGAGCGGGGAGATCACTGGGAATACAGCGAATTCCTGTGATTACTGAATAATAAATATTTCTTTTAGCCTCTGGGCTTTTGAAGAAATTTGAAGAAACAAAACTTTTCCAAAAGTTAAAGAGCTGACTTCACAAAAATGCTGACTTTATTTGTAGGATGGCCCTTCAAGCTGCAGATCATGAAGTAATGGTGGATCAAAAGCATTGTTTTGTAGTGCAAACGGGGTCATTCGCAGACTTATTAGCCCAAAGATAATCATCATTCGAATTTCAGCACTTTTAACCACAAGGTCACTGTATGAATAAAACTGGATCTCTAACCTAAAACTGCTGGTTTCAATACACTCTGCTTGTTTTTTCCCTGCTATACCCTTAGAAAGCTTATTTACGCTTCTTTTGATGGATGCAAATTTGTACAAAGAAACGTTTCTACATAAAATGGCTGAGAACTGGGTAAAAAGATGTATTTTAGCAACTCTGGAATGACGCACTGCATCTCAGTTTTTCTACTATATTTTTGGTGCTCTAAATACTACAAAATAAAATGTATTTTTCGGCATTATATTCAAGAGAAACTAAACATGTCTAGAGTCAATATCTACAAAATTGGGCAGGTCATACAAATGAATAAATAGCACTAGAGGCCTGATGAAAAATATGCAAATTTGAGTTTGTGGTGAACCAACTCTTTAATAATAAATTGAAAATTAAATAATTTATAATTTATAAACAACGTCTCCTCAGAAAATGGAACTGAAATAATATAAAGTACAGTACTGATGGTAGCATCCATCCATTTTCTTAAAAACTTGCCTAGAGTCTGACTAATGAGGGTACACTCTGCACAGGTAACCAGTCAATCACAGTGCTAACGCAGCAAAACAGATAATCACACACTCTTGCATGCCCATGACCCATTTAGAATCATCTATTGACCTAACAATCACTTTGATATGAGGAACCCGGCATACCTGAATGAAACCCGTGCAGACACAAAGAAAGCGTGCAACCTCCACACAGACAAACCCTGAGCAGAGGGGTTGTAACCTCCTTGCTGTGAAGAAGCAAGCGCTAACCACGACACTACTGTGCCACCTCTTAATGCTGCAATTTTTCATTATTCTCTAACTGTCTCCTTTAACCAAATGTGACCTGTTCAGCAAAAGCAGCAGGCGTTCACCTCATAAGCTGTAATATTATCAACATCACGCTGGTGTTAATGCTCTGAGCCAATCAAGGCTCAATCCTGCTATCTAAATATTGGAAATTAGAGGCTAGAGGCGAAGGACTGTCAAAACCGCTCTGTCATAACTCTCACTCCCGCTACTGGATTGGCATGAACACATTGCCTCTGACCTACAGTCCCTGCCATCAGCACCAGCACCACAGGCACAAATCTACACTCTAAACTGTCGCTTGGAGCCCACAGCTTACACTGGCAGTAACAGTGACACTGCTGCCAACCTCCCCTAAGCCCGAGACAGTCCACTGCCTCTCATTTAGATTACAGAGGCAGTCCAGCAGCCAAAACACACCTTTGATCCAATTGCAGAGACATCAAAAGAGCGATGGTTTGAGAAATAGAGAATGCGGGATACGGCTAGAGCCAAAATGCCTGCCAAGCTGTTGTGTCCGAGGTCTGGACAGATGGTGCTGAATGTGAATTATGCCTTACCTCTTTTTTCCTCTTCTTAACTTTCGGCAATTTTCCCTCCTTCATCTTTTTGGGCTTCTTCTTTTGTTGTTTGAGGGACTCGTCGTCAGAAAAGAAGCGGTCGAGAGGTGTGAGGGGAACTGTGTTGCGCTCACCTTCGTCATCCTCATCTGAACACAGGGGAAACGAGAATTATTTGCTTAGTACACTTAAGCGACACCGATAATTCAGCTTGTAATAAGACTAAACTGACAAATTCAGCCTGACTCGTACATTTTTCTGCCTCAGTGAGTGGTTATTCAATTTTTTGATTTTGTTTTATCAAAGTGAGGATATGAATCTACTCTAAATTAAACACCTTTGAGTTTTGAAATCGGGCAGCAAAACAAGAGATGAAGACGTGACCCCGGGTTCTGGGAAATCGAAATCGAAATTTCTGACATTTCAGACAAAATGGTTAATCAAAAAGATTAAAAATGAACAATAGATGTTACAAATATTCATTTGCTGCAGGCTCAGTCTACTGTGAAAGCTCACCACGATGAAAAGTCAGTTAGCCTCCTGTGAAAATAACAATGATGAATCAATGTCAGACCAACAGGAGCACTTGGCAAAATCAACCTCATAATCACACATCATTGAGTGTGCATCAACTTTACCCATCAAAACACAAATAAATGGAGTGCATGCCCTGCCGCTAAATGGGAACTCCCTAGAGGACCACTGAGGTATACTGAGCATATCTTCTGCCTTTAATGCTTGCTGGGACTAAAGGGACCTGCTGCTGGTTGTCAGCTGTACCGTCTCAAAGCTGCTGTGTAAACGTGCTGACTGCTGAGCACAGCAGCCTTCACTGATGCCACAGTGGGTCACAGAGGAGTAAGTAAGGGAGAGCGACAGTCCCAAACAATACATCTCTGTAAAAAGTCACACAGAGCAAATATTGTACACACATGACACAACTGTAGTGCCCCAAAAAGGTTTATTTGATCTCATTTTCCCAACTGTCTCGCTGTCTCTTCCAGTCTGTCTATCTGCATGTCTCCCGTCTCTCTGTGTCTCACGCAGACAGACTGGAGGGCATGAAATATGCAGCACATGTATCAGAGTCAATCAGCCAACACTAGCCCTGCAGTCTACCACTCCCCTGGGTAGCTGGAGTGAGAGATTGGGGAGGAGGGATTCCTGTGTAGTAGACACACAAACCTCACCAGCCACTTATCCTCTATTTAGCAAAGCTAGCAGGAGGTATTCCACACATACACATACAGTACAGTGATTTCAAAGCCTTAATCAGAGGCAATGTCAAACTCATTGTGCTGCCCTGGCTTCCAGATGAACTGTGTCATCCCTTCTTCAACCCTAACTGGGGGTAACTTGTGCTTTTCTTGGCCAATATTATTATAGGAAAGGTGCTGACAGACATTTACTGCCTTGCTACTCATTCCTTCTTTCTTCTTGTCCCACAGACCTTTGTGTTTTTCTCCACTTTCTTTTTTTCTAAATAAAGCCTTGAGTTTATGTATTCAGTAGCTCAAACGGGGAACTCTTTTATGTCTCAGATGCATGGTTAGCCACCTGCCAGGCAACTTATGACGGCAGCACGGCAAGCCTTACATCTCTCTCAGATGCACAGATGATGACATGGCTCAGGTGCAGATCGAGATGGCTTTGGATTACACAAAGCGTACAGTTCATATCTCTGTGCCCTTGGCTCTGCTTATTGTAAAATAAATCAATCCAACTTGACAGTGGTGATGCGGTGTTACTGATGTGGGGTTTAAATGGTTCGGTGATAAGCACCTAATTCACTTTGAGCAGACTGAGCTGAGTTCTTTTTAGCCATGCTGGTGCTGAAGCTCAAGGTCTGACAATGTCAGCCTCTTGGTTGTTTAACCTCTATGGTTCAGACTAAAATTTCTCAATAACTAGAGAATAGACTGACATGAAATTTGATACAGAAGTTCAAGGTCCCCAGCAGATGAGCCCTACTTTGATGATATTTTCACCATGAGTTCAGTATATGCAGTTTTAAATGAACTATTTCAACAGGTTCAACTGGTTTATTGTGAGATTTGATACACACAACCGTGGCGCAATAATAATGATCTGTTCTTCTGCACTATAATCTAGTCGATTTTTTTAATTTGCAGAAAAAATGACAGTCATACATTATTTTACTGCTCTACCATTGTGCTTTGTGCGCTCATTACTGTAATTAATGATGGCACTAAACTATATATATATGTTCTAAATATAAAATCTGCCAAACATCAGCCTGTAAGCGCTGTAACTGGGGCCATGTTAGCTTGCTGATGTTTCTTTAACAGAACCATGTGCTGATAACAGATCCTCAGAGAGTCAAATAAAATATTGAACACATGGGTTCTCAGTAATCATTTTTTGTTACATAGGAATGTGTCACAGCAATGCAGCTCCCTGAAACAGCTCTGTGTTTATCACCTGAATTGCCTTAAAATCTGAACCCTGACTAAAGTAAATGGCCTGTGAAGTCCCCGTGGGGAAAGCCATCAGGGGAGAGATATTCTTTCTGCTTGGTGACTGGACCAGGCAGTGCCAGGTGTTGGAAGTAGGGGAGGTTGCTCAGTCATGTGACACACCGAGGTCTGGCAACAGATTGTGTTAGGAAGATGACCAAAGCTCCAGTTGGCAAACAAGCCTTCTGTAAAATGTGGACGGATGGCACAGACACAGTTCTGACCTTCCTGCAAGGGCTTGGCCACCAGACTGACCCATTAGAAGGGAGATTCATGAACGAGTCCCAAGTGAGGAAGATAGAGTTTACTGGAAAGCACATTAGTCATTTCTCTGTTGGCCCCTGTGTGGAAATACCCACTTAATGCTGCCCAGCATTGCTTCCCACAATGCAGGGAAGACGAGGCCAAAGGGTTTCCTTTCTTCATCGATTAGGTACTTATGGCTCAGGCTTTAAATGCCTTCAGACAAAAGCATCCGTAGGCTATTATTAGAAAATGTTATCATCTAAGTGATGGAAGGATAAAGCCTAAATAGCATCATTAAATTGTAGTATATCTATTCTAAGGTCATAGGACATCCCATATAAACAGGTAGGAAACAGATAAAAAATGATGTACCACTCATTTGCAAAAACATATTTAAAAGCATGTTTTTTTATGCTTAGGCTACATACACACACATTAAGAAAAAAAACTGTGTCAACTTTCACAGTGAGGGATCCAAAAATAGCCCCTTTTCCAACTGGGGATAACATTTGTAGGCACACAAAAGCCCATGATAATCTTTCAATTTTATGGAAGAACAAAGCAATTAAAACAGAAAACACAATGGAACAATCTGTGACAGTGTAAGTGCCCAGAGTGAAACAAAGGGACTTAGGACACTACGTGGCACAACAAATAAAGACTGTGATAGGATAGCATTTTGGGGTCTGAAGTCCCCATGCAATGTGCTCCCACACTGTTGTGTTTTAATTGCACTGAAGTGTCTTCGTGGTAGAAAACTCTGACCTGGATTTCTGACCTTGTCTATCACTTTGAAGCCTGCTGATGAGGTCATAAACTGTCTGGAAAGTGCTTCGTGTATCAGCAGCATAACAATTGATCTGCAGCATTTTGTTGTGAGTGATATGACAAATTAAAAGAAAGTTATTCCAATAAAACAGTCATATTTTCAGACTAGGAAGACCGACTCCCTTTTGTGAACAATTTCATGATGACAAAACCGATATGGACCACTGTGTCGGAGTTTCACTAGATTTACCCCCGAGTAGGTACACTGTGCGTCATCATAGAGGATCACACTGGTATTTATTATATTACAAGAATTTTTTTTTGAAGCCTGAAACACGACTACAAAAATCCCATCAAAGCATATTTAAGCAATTTAAACACATTCTTCATTTTTTAGACTTAATTAATACTGACATATATTCACTCACCTGCCATATTCAGCTGCAGCCTTCCTTTCTTATACATGTTTAACAAACTAATGCGTTACTGAGGACACACATCAGTGCCTGTATTCTCCCTCTAAATATGGATGGCAGTCACAGATGTTGCTCTAACTCCCCCTCTGACTCTCCGTTCTCTTTGTCTGCCTCCTTTTTCACTTGCTTACTGCTAAGATGCACATAAATGCACATAAAAACTAGCAAGTACAAATTACCCTTGTCAAAAAATATGTATGTAAACAAAAAAAAGGTGTGTTTAATGCAAAAGATTTTCTCAAATAATGCAGATATCACAATACTCAGACCTTGTGTTAAACGCAGAGGTAATTTTTGAATATTGTGGCGTAATATTACCTTTTTCTGTCTAAGAAATGGTAACCAGTGGTACCCTTGAATTTAGTAATTGTATGCATTCTACCTCATTTTTTGTGACAGCACTTCAGAGCCTCAGATGTTCAAGAGCTTTATAACACACATGCGAAATGAGCAAGGATTGTAATTTGGCAACTCAGTACTGTGACAACTGCTCACAATTAAACCACCGAAGTAGTGTCCCAGTAAATGGCTTTTCGTCACTCTGTAACGAGCAATACCTAATACCAATGCAACAGACACACCAGCAAGATATTTAATAAATAAAACTTCTTGTGCCTTCTTTCACATGCATTCTATATTCCGCATCACTGCATTATTTGAGCAATACTTCAGACGAGGAGGGCCTGCTGCTGGAGAAAACATTGCATTGGATTTTAGAAGCTTCATTTCATGCTGAATCTACACTGACCGGCCAATAAAAAGCAGTCACACACTCACATATTTCATTTGAGCACCTTGAGCTTTGATCATGGCCAGCATTCATCAAGGCATCATTTCAATAAGCTTATGCAATGTCACAACACCTATTTCCACCTAGAGTTGTGTTACTCTCATGCCTTGTATTGGCAATGGGCTTGACAGTCTGCTAAAATCTTCTCTAGCAAATCCCAAAGATTCTTAGAGGGGTTAAAGTCTGTACTCTGCGGTGGCCAATCCCTGTTGGAAAATGATGTCTCGTGCTCATTGAATCGCTCTTTCAGTTTTAACCCAATGAATCCTGGTACTGTCATCCAGGAAAATGTCTTTGTTATCAGGGAAGAACAAAAACCACTGATGGAAAAACCTGGTCATTCAGTATATTGAGGGAGTCAGCTGACCTCATTTTTTGGGGGTGATTTGACTTCGCTGAAACTAGCTCTCTGGTCCAAAGCAGGGCTCTTACTTTCCGACCTTTCTGACTTTTGTTTTTGGCTTTGGAGTGTATTTTACAACCACAAACATTTTCCACATGGTAATGTGAAAGTGAGGCAGAGGGCAAAGCAGGACCTTTTAAATCTTGCCCTTGACATCAACCATCTGATGTTTGGAGCAAGCTATAAGAACTTTAAAATAAAAGGAACTTCACTGGCTGCACGGGACAATCTTATGTCTGGATATTCAGCTCAGCAGGCTGCAACAAGAGGGCACTTCATCACCTGAGCTGCTGCATCACTAGATCAAGAAACCAATCGTTAGCAGTTCAGAACTGGGTTTGTGTTACGCAGATGAAGATTCTGATGATGCCTGCTCCTTGGTGTACATTATGGACCACATAGTTAGCAACTTGAGTAAATGTCACAAGTAACCACAGCCATGCCTGCCAAAAAACTAAGACTGGGATTCCCCTGTGCGCTAGAATTGACACCTGCCAGAAAGCCTAACAAACTTACCAGCCAAAAGAAAACAAAATGGCCAAAATTTGGCAAGTATCTTCTTGTGCATGGTCATTAATTAGGGAATCTTAAAACCCCCTGTGATTTGATTTGATCTTGACCATTTTTTTTAAAAGGAGGAAACTGTAGGAGCACTGAAAGTTGGTTCACTGCCAGAGTTGATGACATGTTCATTTTTCAGCCTGGAGAATTTTATTGCACAGCTTCTCTTGTATGAACTTGCTATGTGAAATGAATTAGCAGCACGCAGAGAATGTGGGTTAGAGTTAATTCCAGTTCGCGCACGACCCAGTGCTGAAGGGCTGCCGGTGACCTAACCGGTGTCATCAGCGCGCAAGGCAAAGGAACACACTTGATAAGCTCTGTTTACTGTAGCCCACACGTGGCTTTCACACCTCTGCGGCCATGCAGTAGGAGAAAAAAGAATTAAAGTTGAAACAGCTTCCTAATCACTAGCGCTAACGGCAGCGCATCATCCACAAAATGAACACGCACATTGTCACCGGAGCCCCCCTTCTTTTTTTCCACAAAAGAGCACATCCACGAGCTAAAAAGGGACAGAAAATCGCCAATGCACACACTGACACGGAAACGAGCAAAGTACGGGTTTTTTTAACAGCTCTCTGAACAAAACTTGTGTTTGGACTCAAAGCCATTCACTTGTACACGCATGCAGTCTGTGAAAGAAAAGGCAGCCCACAGAAACCATGCAGCAGCGTTTCCATCGTGCCCCCAAATCAGGATGAATGTGAGGACAGCTGTGGGGGGGAGAGATTAAAAAAAAACTACAACCCTTTGCCACCTTTAAGACTGTAGGTCGTACAAAAAAAATAATAGCATGACTCTGCTTATTGCACCCCACCCCTCCTCTCCGGTCTCAGGAACGCAGGACAAGCCCTTTTCCCCGCATTCAAGGCGTAGCGGCGCAAAATTATCTGAAGGACACCCCGCCTCTCCCCTTTCCCTCACCTGGTATATCGTCTTCAAAATCCATGTCGTCTTGTCCCTCGTCTTCATTGCTCAGCGACCCCGGCATCTTTATCTCATAGCCCCCAAACCCCTTTTAGGCTGGGAATACTGAAAGTTAACCCTCCAGACGCCGCAGCACAGTCTCTTTCTTCACCCAAAAAGAATAGTATTCGTCGCTGTGAAAAATGTAAGATTTTTTTTTATTTCTGTGCAACGAACATGGGGCTTTCTCTCCACGAGTAAAATAAAAAAAATAATTTTTTAAAAAATATATATATATTTTCCAATGATCTCTATCCAGGTCTTCCAGTCTGAAAAATAAGAAAGACAAAAATGGAACACACATGCCCAGATTGTGACGTCTGGTCTGTTGCCATGACGATGCATCCCATAATTTCACCCACAACTAGTTAGTCATACTCTCCTAGTTACCACTTCAACTAGTAGCGTGCAAAAAAATGCACATCGAGCGCCGTGTGCTGCTAATAGACGGATGCACTCCCCGCGCCTGTCCATTTCCTTTTGGAAGTCCGGAGAATTGAGACAGAAACTTCTCCCACTTTCTCGCACAGCTGCTGCTCTATTCACTCACAAGCTCCACTCCAAAGTGTGTCTGCAGGTGGAAACACAGCATTGCTTTCTATTTTGAAGCCAAACCGTTTGTGTAAACGGACGTTTTGGTTGATTTGGACGTCAATTAAGGCATAAAACCCCCAACTAACAATCACCCGACTCGATTTCATCTTGCAAGCGACCACACTGTCCTGACAAAACACACACAAGTGCAGGCTGATGACTGCAAGCTGTGAGGAGTCCTGACTGCCAGTGGTCTAACTGTTGTCAAGGTTACCACAGCTGTATCACAGGATGCCCCACAGAGAGCTGAGCAGAGGAAGTATCAGCTTCAGCGTCACTTTATCTTTTATCAAAATATACAAATGAAAGGCTGAGAGTCCCAGCTCATCCCACATGCTGCAGGATTTTAGGGGGGGTGGGGGCAAATCACACAATGCAAATAAACCTTTTTGTAACCAGATGACAAAAAAGCACCATCCCACATCAGAATAAAGAACCAGAAAATATTCCTAAATCTAAAAATGACAGGTTTATATGCAATTAACACATGCAAAATTGTCATCGTGCATCTAAATAGCAAGGATTATTTTTGAAAAACGCTAAATGAAATCAGAGTGTACAGTCACATGTTCATATCTCTGTTTTTATCATCTGTGTGGGATCCAGATAACATAATCAAACCAAATGTTTCCAAATAAAATACAAGACCATCAAGGGTTTTCTCTCGAAGTATTTTATTAAGAGTGGCGTAAGGTTTAATCTTCGTCCTCTTCCTCCTCATCCTGGTTGATCTGGAAGTAGCGCAGCTCGTAGCTCTCCTTGGTGTTAGCTACCACCCGCAGCCAGTCCCTGAGGTTGTTCTTTTTCAGATACTTCTTGGTAAGATACTTCAAGTACCTGAAAATGGAAGCAGAGAGCAGAAGAGTGTTAGTCGATCTGCCCTTAAATTTCACAATTCATGTACCGTAAAGCAGCAAAATCCTGCTGTTTTTCTAGATTTATATTAAGGTGTAGAAATCGTTAAACACAACGTACAACAGTTAAAACTCTCAGTAGCCCAGATGCACAAAAAAACAGCTCTGTGTGGTTTTTGCCATAACAGTGACCAGCAGAAAAGTGGGATCACAAATTTAATTTGCTTTAGCATCAGCTCTAACCTAGGAGATCTCCACTGGTTATACCGAATGCTTCATTTAAGACTGAGAGTGCCACAGTCCCCCTCTGGTGGTGGTGTTTAAAATTTACTGAACAATTACAGTATGAAGTGGACATGAAGGTGGTTAGGGAAAGTTCCAGAAATACACACAGGTCCACATAACCCAACATTTAAAAGATGTGGATTAGGTGGACATATGTATGTTTTGCAACTTTGGTACAGTCGATTTTGAAAATGAGTTCAAGTACTTTAATGATCAGATGTATAATACATATACCATTATTATATCTAGGTTATTATATAGTTAATACTGTTTATTGTCAAAATAGAACATTAGAATCATTATTAACTGGTTGCTACAGCCTAATAAATATATATAACGAGATAACAAGATAACCATTTTGGCTGTGCCACTCTAATCAGTTACATTAAGTACTACACTTCACAGTAACATCTGTGTTTCGAAGGTGCTTGAGGCAACTGTTGTTGTAATTTGGCGCTGTATAAATAAATCTGAATCGAAATTCAAATAGATCTCACTTTTAGATATCAGTTTTGGTTTTTTTAAATATTCACAAAACTTCAGACAAATCCACAATTAATACAATAATTCTGAAACTCTCATTATATGATTAGACTGCTTCATGTGTTCACAGAAGAACCTTTAAGCAGCAGGGATGTTTCTTCAGAACTGACTGCCAGAGGACGAGACCTCCACACTAGGCGCATGTCACCAGAACCGATACTTATGGTACCTTTCGATGCCAACATTCTAAATACACAATGGTATTTGTATTTTCTTAGTACTGTAGACACAGTATGTAGACAGTATGGTCAAGTAATAAATACTATACTTTGCCTCCCGCACCTGACACATGACACCCTAGTGAGTACTGACCTTACAAAATTTATGCTACAACCTACCTTTTTTTTTTTTTTTGTTAAATCAACCAACAGGAATGCAGCATGAAATTAGGCACTGATCAATGACAATTTCACACACAAAAGAAAAATGTGGCAGTAAAACTTGTGAAAAAGGTAATGAATTCAAGCATAGAAGAAAATACTGTGCAGTTGGGGCAGCACGAGTACACATTAAAGATGACACACCATAGGAAGAGACCATAGTTGTGTGTCATAGCCAACGATTCAGTCATTTTTTATTGTTATGTCTACACACATCAAACTTGATGTTATGCCCACATTAGGGTGCAGCAGGACCTTGTTGCACAATGTGGCAAGCAATGATGAACTTATCTGATCCCTAAAAATCTTTTGGTTTTTTTAAGCATTTTTATGAGATTTCTTGGCTTCTCACATAAGGTAGATACTCTCTAGTGGTGTATCTGTCCAGAGTATTTATTGCCACACTTGTGTGAAACCAGCTCATGTAATACTGGATAAATGTACTTGCGCTGGAACTGGAAAAAACATCAGATCACAAGCTCTCAAATAAGTGGGAAACCACAAAGACAGCATGATCAGTCAGAAGACACATTCAGGCTGAGTATCAGTAAAATTTTACAACCACTGTGAAAGTGACAACCAAACACAGCCATATTTGTTTGGAGTCTTCTCATGTTTGTTCATTAAGTCTATTACAATAACTGTGGCTGAAATGTCAAATGTGTTTCATTTCCCTCAATATTACATTCAACAGGATTCTGCATACTTCTCTATTCCACACAAACAACAGAGATTTTCTTTAAACTTAACATTTGTCTTTTTAGGCCTTGTAGCAAGCACTGTGCACAGTATTTACTGAGGATTGCTGGTATGATGGCAAATCACTATGACCAGTCAAATAATACAATATGGCATAGTTGCACTGTTTTTCTTTTATTTACCTCTTTGAGAAGGGAACTTCAGAGTTCACAGCAATTTTACTCTTGCTCCTCTCAATGGACACCACACCACCACCAAGATTTCCAGCTTTGCCGTTCACCTTGATGCGCTCCTGCAGGAACTGCTCCTGCATGTGCAGAGGACACAGCAAGTCACACACAGCAAGCACCAGAAATGAAGGCCTCTATGAACTACAGATCAGAGTTTCTTATGAACATATGACTGACATCTGTCTTTTTTTCCCCCTCTCTTTTCTTTTAATATCAACTGGCTGGAACCTTAATACAGGGCTTTGATTGATGCCCCTTATTTGACAGTAGTGTCTGACACAGAGCATTTGTGTCTGACAGCTGCTGCACTGATTACCAGACAAGATGTCATTTCTGTCAGAGGTGATCTACTCACGAAGTTGGCAGCATCCATGATGCCATCCTCAACAGGGTGGGTGCAGTCCAGGGTGAACTTCAGGATCTGCTTCTTCTTCTTCCCACCCGGCTTCTTAACCACCTGCCTCTTCTAACACAAATGGAGAAAGTTGCTTAAACTCGGAAAACCCCCAAAGCGAAGCGTAAGGAAGCAACAATAGTGTTCAGATATCTTTATTAGCGGTTAGTCACAGCGTGTTCAATATGTTCCAGACATTTTATACTAGCATTTTAAGTAAATATCGTAAAAGAATGTTGCAGAAACCACGAACAACTGTTTACGTGCACCCTGTTAACCCTCACGTCGATCGCTGCTAGCTTACGCTAACAGTTAGCAAAACGTGGTTTGAGACGAAACGTTAAAAAAGGCAAACAAAATCGCGCGTGAACACTCGTTTCTTCTATATTACTGTGCACACGTACATACACGTCTATAAATGGAAAGACAAGCTAAAATAAGTGGCCTGTGTGCACTTTTATTTGGTCGTGCTACTACTCACAATCGGAGCCATGGCTGACAAATTCAGCGAAAAGGGAAGGAGCAAAGGCTGCACGGGAAATATAAGAGCCGGCCGCAAAATCGATCGCATCGACTTTTCTAGACTCGATTATGTCGCACTACATAGAAAAAAGAAGGTACGAGAAATTGTTAATGCCACTTAAAGTTGCACCAAATGTTAACTTTGTTCAGACGCGAATCAGTAGTTTGTCAGCTGGAGTGGAACCAGACATAGAGAGAGATTATTGCACTTACAACTATAAAATTCCCGGATCAGCAGAAACGTGGCTAAAATGTTTAAAGTAAAGTATAACTTGTAGATTTAATGGGCGTTTTAAAACCTTGATGTTGGGCCAAGTAAAAAATAATAATACTATATATATTTTTTTAAAAAAATGTTGATTTTGATTTTTTTTTTTAAATAACTGCCCAGAAAAGTGCATTTCAAGATGGCTACGAGACGTTACCCTCCTAGCACTTAGCTACACAGCTTCCTGTTAGGTGCGTCGTTAAGTATTATAGGTTTTAAAAGGGAAACATATTTTTTTTTTTTAGAAAAGTTGAATAACATCAAACACATATGTAATAACCTAACTAGCATTATGAATTATAAAAGAAAATAATAAAAGATATTCTACCATTATTATTATTACATTATAAATAGTAATAGTATTGTAATAGTGTTATGCAGGTTATCAATATACCTTCAAAGGTGCTAGAAGACATTACAATTATTGTGATTACATATTACAATTTTATTTATGTGTTTTTGTCATTATACTCTGTCATATGGTTCATAAAATTTATATAAAAGACAGACTGACATGCTTATGTGTGTGTGTGTGTGTGTGTGTGTGTGTGTGTGTGTGTACATACATTACATTTTGAACAAATAAAATAAGTTATTTATAGGATATATTTCACTGCAAAAGAAAAAAATAAAAATAATAACAATAATAATATTTTGGCAACAAAAAAGTTTAAAAGACTGTATTCAAGGTACAGTGCAATAAACTAACAGTATTACTAAAAAAAAAACCAAAAACCTCTCGATAGAACTGAGAATTTGTATTTAAGTTTGAAGGCAACCACAAACTTCAAGATTCATTTGAATTGGCTGCCAAATCAAAGAGCAGAGCCAAACTCAGTTAAGATAACAGTATTTGGATGATGACATGCTTCTAGGTGTCAAAATAGATAAATTTGTCACACAGAATGTGGTCCACTTGAGGAAAAAAGTAATTTTGTTAGATGGCATTACAATATATTACAGTTTTTCCTGTATTTCACTGTCATTATGGAAGGATAATGAAATTATAGCTATACTCCCTCAGATGCTGTGTAAAATTAAAAGCACAGATAAACAGACTGATGTATATGTGTATACATATACATACACATACCTACACATGCAAACATTATTTAAAAACATAACATATATATATATAACATATATAACAGTTTTGGAGGATGTAAAAAATAAGATTAGCCCCAATGTGCACTATTCTCATGTCTAAACAGTTATTTTTAGACTATATACAGTGGGTAAAGTAAGTATTGAACATGCCACACATATTTCTAAAGGTGCTATTGGGATGAAATTCTTGCCAGATATCAGTAACAATCCATCCAATCCACACATGCAAAAAAAAAAATCAAAACATAGATGTCTATAAATTAAGTCATGTATAATAATGAGAAATGACACAGGGAAAAGTACTGAACATGCTTACTGAAATGTATTTAATACCTACTACCTGTATGGAGAAACTAGTCGCAAGCATTGCTCAGGTCTGTTTTTGGCCCATTCTTTCAATATCTATCTATCTATCTATCTATCTATCTATATATACATACATATACATATAAACACGTGGCCTTGGAATAATGCACTTTACTTGAGTCTACAGATTACATGTGAATGAGTAGGTTGTATAAATATATGTACATATTCCAGATGAACATGTGGGATTGAGCAGGAGGACATTAGAAATAGGACAACTGTTGTTACAGTCTGTGTGGGATGGCAATATTAAATTTCCCTTTTGCACTTTGGCAACACGTGGGGGCTGGCATGAGGTGTGTGTGTGCTGTCAGCTGCCTGGCAGACAGAGCCCATCGCCCTACTATTGAAGAGTTTATGCATTGCTGTCATTCCTGCTGTGGGTAGCTGATAGCACCACTAAAAGGTAAGACAGAGCCACTCTGTGCTTCCCACAGACCAGCCTACTACATTTACAGTAGGTTTAGTTTGATAGTGGATATAATGTTAGTGATGACATCCTATTTTTATGTTATATATTTATGATCTGTGGATTGTGCATAGTCACCGAATTTACAGGCTGGTATTACTTGTCTGACAAGGTAAGTGATAAATGTTGTCCTTGTTTAATTATTCATGATCAAAGTGTTTCATTATCACACTTGGCCTGGTCTCTGGGGTGTAATTCAGTATCACAGCACTATCGAAAGCTTTTTAAAGTAATGTGATTTTGTAGTCTTAAAAAAAGGCAGTTCCAAGAACAAACTAAAGGATTGTTGTTATTCATGTACTCTGTTCCCAGATGGCAGGAGGAATCTTCAACAACTTGGGCAGTCTGTGTAAAGTGGATTGTGCTAATGTTCACCCCTTGGTGTGTCACCTGTGCCATGAGCAGTACCAGTCCCCATGTTTATTGGACTGCTACCACATCTTTTGTGCCCGCTGCTTGAGAGGTCGGACTATTGACAATCGCCTCAGCTGCCCCCTCTGTGGGTAAGAGAGGGCACTTTGAAGTTCGTCATGGTCAAATTAGACTATGAAAGTATAAGTCAAACATGCTGTTTTAGTATGTGCTTAGGAGACCTGAGCCTCCACATCACACCAAAGTGAATGACTTGTGGTTTTGGTGGCTTAAAGACACTCTCATTTTGAATTACAACCTTGCACAATTTACAGCAACATTACTTATAATTTGTATTAGAAAGTTGAGTAAAACTGTCAAAATATGATAAAAGCTGGATTCTTATAATAAAATATAACTTTACTTCTTGAAAACACCTCAAGGATTTTGGGCAGCGCTGCTCAACAGGATTGGTGCCACGTAAATTAAAAAATAGATTGTTTGGGTTTGTGCAGGAGACTGAAGAAGAACATCAAGTCTCACTGTTTTGTTTTTTAGGGTGCTGCTATGACCCACTGCTGGCCCGGTGTGGGTAGGGCAGAACTGAGTGGCTGGAGCAGCTGCAGGGTCAACCCAGTCTCTTATTTAGCCCTTGGCCCCAATACGCAAAGGGGCTGCAAGTTCCATGAAGCCATGTCACAAAGCAAACAAAGTATACCGGTATTTGGCAGCAGTGCTAACAGCTTAGGACAATCAAAAGTCACATGATAGCAGTCCATTTAATATCTTATTAAGGAATGACCCGTGGTTCACAGTCACCTTCAGATCTGCAGTATTAACTTTCCCTCATCAAAGCATGGGTCCATAGAAAAGGTCCTCTGATGCACAGTGATTATATCAGTCTTATTCTACTGTGTCAGAACGCATAAGACTTTGTCTTATCTGAATCAGATATAGTGGTGATGAATTTGAGAGTATTTTAATTATTCTGAGATGCTTTTTACTTTCTTGTAGTTTCAAACCCGGAACTGCTTTAAAAAACCAAAACATTGTATATCAAATTCCTCTGGGTTTATATTTGAATTTATATTGATTCTTTACACATACCCATATTACACTGCAAATGAGGTATGCGCATTTATTAAAATACAATTCCTTTGAAAAATTAATGACTGTGGAACCCCACATCTAACTGCCTCAGAGCTAGTTTAACCGTCATGAGGTGCATCAGATTATATAGTCAACAGTAAAAGTCAAAGTAATACCAACACTGTGTTTTTACATATTGGATCTGTTTTTTACAGTAATAACACAGTGGGCACAAAGCCACTTTGCTCTGCTGTCTGAGCTTAGGATACAAGGGCCCACTGTCTGGTAGCTATTTCCATCAGCTAACAGCTGCTCACTGAAGAACCACATAATCTAGGAACTCACAACTCTATTAGTAGAACACAATGGATCCCTGTTGCTATGAAAATTAGATAAAACGTTCATAGTGGAGGACCAATTGCACTACGGCAATTGAAAAAATGAGGCAAGAAGAACAATATTTAAGTCAAACGGGCCTGTGCAGATGTGGTAATGTAACAAAAACTGGTTACATGTGGTCGTACAGCACTTGGGTTTCAATCTGCATGTACAGTGTTTTTAGAACCCTCTAACCCATTTTCCTACATGTGATTCAACCCAGTCCTGTATTTATTTCTTTAAAAACGGGACTGGGTTGAATTACGTGTAGGAAACTGGTTTAGAGGGTTCTAAAAACACTTTATTTAAACAATTAAAAAAAAATCACTGAAACAAGTTTTGGGGTCTACAACTAGGCTTAAAAAGGTGTATGAAAATAAGACACTTTCTTAACAAGGTAGTAATTCTATTCAGTATTAATTAGATGTAAGGTAATTTAATTGGTTTATAGACAACTAATCGCTCTTCAGTTCAAATTGATTTTTTTAATCAAACATAAACACTCCAATTCAACCTTTGAAATTAGAAATTTGCTGCAGTTTATTCCATGTCAGTTAATACTGGGCGAATAGGATATTTTACACTGTAAAAAAATAAATATTGATAATCTCTAAACAAATAAGTTTAACATGCTGTGTTCAAGGTACAATAAATTGAGAACACTACCAAAAAATGAGTGAAGTTAGAATTTGTATTTCAGACTCAAGGCAATGACAAAAAGTAAAATTCATCTTTCAGAGTCAAATCTGCCAAATCAAAGAGCAGAGCCAAACTGCCAATTAAATACCAGTATTTGGACGATGGCACGCTTACAGGTGTCAAAATAAATACATTTTTCACACAGAATGTGGTCCACTAAAAGGAAAACATCACTTTAATCTGAGTAAATGCACTGCCATCTTCAGGGATTTCACAAGAATGCACTAAGTCATCAAGGATGTACGATTAACAACAGCATTTTAATGTGTTATTATACAACTTATTATATGCCTTTTATTTTTAAAGTACATTTAGAAAACTTGGAATTCTTCTCATTGATCAACATACCAATGAAAGGGAGTATTCACCCAGTGTTTAACTTAAAATGTGTCAAAGTGGCCGAAAATATGGAGTAACTTAATTATACTGGGATTTCTTTTTGGACATTAATTAGCACAGATAAACTCATTCAGTCCCTCCAGGTACTGCTGGCACATTATTTTTCTCTTCATAATTCTCAGTCTTCATGTCATTCAGTCCCAGCTCTTCATTCTGTTGAAACGAGCGGGTGTACTTCTCAACAGTCATCTCGGGATCTGGCTCCGGAGCGTAGACATTCTGTAAATAGCTGTTCCCTGCAGGGTCATCAAGGATGACATGGACATCGAGTTCTCCTACAATGATCTTGTCTATTTTCTCTCCAAACTCACGCAGCTTCTGTATCCGATCTGCAGTGCTGCTGTCCCCACAGATGAAGGGGTTTTTGGAGACAGTCAGGTCTTTGATGTCTTTCAGCAGGCCCTCAAGAGTTGTGAACTTCCCACCCAGGGCTGCCATCCCCAGCTCGAATTCCAGCTCTGGAATGATGACGGCGCACGTCTCTGACTTCAGCAAATCTCGGGTCATGTCTGAAGGATCGGTGATGTGCAGGGTGATCTTGGTGCCAAGCGCCTCTGTCGCTCCACCTGATTTCACCTCATTGGTCCGATGGCCACAGCTGTCACAGTTAGTGGCCATGATGATTACCTCCTTGAAGTGGGGGATCGGGACCAGTTTCATGTTGGTGGAGGCTGGTGCGTTGCACTCGGGACAGTTAGTGTTGAATGTCAGAACTTCATTTCTCATGGTCTCCAGGTCGTTGCCCGCTGGTTCTTCATCCAGGTCGTCATCTGCCTTTATTCCCAGCTGTATATCCTGCTGGACTGTCCGCTTGAAGAAGGTTACTGTGAGAGCCTCATCTTTTTGCGGTGCTACAGGATTTTCCACAAAACTGTTCCCAGATGGATCCTCAATCACCAGGGTGAACTCATTTTCAACCTCTTTTAGCTTCCTGAGCTTCTGGATGAATTCTTCTATCTTCTCAGCCACCTCAGGATGTGTGGCTCGCCTCACAGCCTGGTCTTGCTCCAATCCTGCGACTGCTCTGTCTAAAAGACCCTCAATGGTAGACAGAGAGCCCTTCTGAGTGAAGGCAGGGATTTCAAAATCCAGCTCGGGGATCCTTGTGGTCGCGCTGTCTGCTTTTACAACCTCCCGGTTTAGGTCCTCTTTTGTTTTGACTTTCAGCGTGTAACACACGCCTTGCTCTTGAATCCGACCCGCAGACTGGATTTCAGTGTTTGTCCAGCCACAGTCGGCGCAGCTGAAGGAGCTCAGAATTATTTCTTTAAAGAAAGGGATTTTGGTCAGAAGCAAACGTGTTGTACCGTTCTTGTAGCAGTTCATACACAGGCTCTCAATCTCAGTGGGCTGCCAGTCGTCGTCGTCTGCGCTAATATCCTTGAAAACGCTGCCACCTCGAACATGTTCCTCTGAAATAACAGACATGTTTAACGCTGACTATAACGTCGCTTTGTAGACAAGGTTACACACGCTATCGTTTTCCCTACAGAGATAGCTCTTGCTAGAAATTTCCAGATAACACACCACCAAACCTCCGCTACAGCGCACGTTTATTTGACAGAGTCTTCCGCTTTCTCTTCTTCGACGGCGACGGCGGCAGTGTTTAGGTCTCCAGTGCTGCCCCCTCAGGCTTGCTGCAATACTGCACCAAAATATTTGAAAGGTTTTTATTCTTCTTCATGGAGACAAGCTCGTTTTGCAATTTTCTTTCTCTCTTTTTAAAAAAATATTTCTGTCTTATATTATATGTGATTTTGTTATATTTTTGCAGATCACTGGAAATATCTATCTATCTATCTATCTATCTATCTATCTATCTATCTATCTATCTATCTATCTCTTTCTAAGTTTGTTTTTTGTTTTTAAATTGCATCTTTGGTTGTTTTTGCTACTAATTCAATTTCTGAAAAAAATGTGTTGCTTAGTAAAGTAAATGTTCAATTTTTGGGGGGAAAAAAGAGAGAAAGTGTTAGTGCTTTGAAAGAAGCACTACCCCCCCAGTGTTTTAGAAAACACTGGGACAGGGGTGTGTTTACTCTGTGCTGCATCACATTAAAAGCTACTTTCAGATGCTCCATTATTCACAAGGGGTCACCACAGTTGGTAGCTCCACATGTTTGATTTAGCAGATTTTGTGCAAAATGGAATGGATCTGTTGCATGTTATACAGATTTTAAATTACTATGTGTTGAATCGCAGCCTCCTGTAAAAACACTGTCACCATTTACAAACTGATGAATCTGTCTGGTATAGTTTAGAAAAGCAAAGTATTCTCTGATATAGACTGACAGTCAGGCCCTTTTTTATTGGATTTTTTTTTAGAATGCCCTATATGTTATGAGTGGATGACAACTCTGGACTGCAGAGAGTATAGTTTAAAAAGAGCTGCATATTACTGTGTTGTTATTGTTTTAGTGATTCCTGGCAGGAGTGAACTTGAAAATTCACAAAATACTGTTTGTAGATAACTTTCAAGATTCCTCTTAACATATTTTTTAAGCTGCTTGTCTTTGCCACAGATACCCATCTATAGTAAAAGGGAATAATAGCCTCCCACCAGAGGACCGTCTTCTGAAGTTTCTTGTTGACAACAATGCAGATGCTGAGGAGGCGGTGCAGTGTGCCAATTGTGACCAGGAAAGCAACAAAAAGGTACTGATCTAAGAGACCAACATTAATTCATGTTAAATGAGCCCATGGATAACCAGAAAATTACCTGCATTCTCTTAAAGGCTTTCAATTCTTTAGTCTTTATTATGACAGGAAAGCCAGGAGAAAGGCATGTAGTAAATGGCCTCAAAGCTCACTTGAACCCAGGAGTAAATAGCCTTAAAACATACGGTTCACATGCTTAACCCAGCCAGCTTTACCAGGATCCAAAACAGTCCCTTTTAATGGCATGCTTATTTCATAGCCACATATTAGGAGACAGGCGACCTATTATTTGGGCTTTATAAGTGCATAGGAGAAACCAAAGGCTAACAGGGATGCAGCTTTTAAAGGGGCTGAATTCTTAATTTCTGCAGGAGTGTTTGTAGAACTTCATAATTTTGCACTTCAGCTTTTCAGTTTTAATTTTTTGATGTTTCATATGCAATTTTAATGCTGCTCACATTCTTCCTATAATATATGTTCTTTAAATTAAAGTCTAAATGACCACTGAGTACAACAGTGAAAATTTTAATATAAAACATATTCATAAATCTTTTAAAACATTCTTAAATATTCTTATTTATACAGGACACAGGGGTGATGTACTACTGTAACACTTGCAGCCAGCCATTGTGCGCCACCTGCAGGGAGCTGACACACAAGGCCAGAATGTTTTCCCACCATGAGATTGTGTCCTTGGCCAAACGCACCAAAGCCAAACACAGGAAATGCTGTGAGTGCCACCTGTAATTTACTCCAGAAGAATTACTCACCTACGAGGCTCAATTACACCTGTGTAGAAACATGTTCATAAGAACTGTAGTTATTCCAGCGCTATGGCTGAATTTTCCTGGCTACATGTTAATCATACTCTCACACGCAGTGGTGGGTAATTTTTAAAAGCAGCATAAAAAGGAGTGGTGTTAACACCCCAGTCAGTATGAGTGTGGTCTTTAAATTTAATCAGCAACCTGTGTCTGTATTATGAACCTTACTTGTTATATACGGCCCACTAGAATAACAGAATAGCAGTACTTTAACTCTGGCACTCCTGTGAGCTGAAGTTAAAAGGCGTCTGTGTCTCCGCAGCTCTCCACGAGGAACCTTACATCCTATTCTCTACAGAGAATAAGTCTATGCTTTGCATCAAATGCTTCAGGGACATGCAAGTGTGAGTGAACCCGCTGCATAAAATTTATGATTGTCAGAACTTCTCTTCTCTTCTCTTCTCTTCTCTTCTCTTCTCTTCTCTTCTCTTCTCTTCTCTTCTCTTCTCCATGCTAATTCAGGTGTGTTTTTGTTTTTTCCCAGGGAGAGTCGGAGTCACTGCATTGATATTGAAACTGCTTACGTGCAGGGGTGTGAGATGTTGGACCAGGCTGTGCTGGTGAGAGAGTCCTGTTTGTTCATCTACATATTCATGACACTCAAGGCAAAAAAAAAAAAGCATTATGAATAATTCAGGTACTCTGAAGTGTTGATAATAATGTGAGATGCGATGCAGGTGTTCCCAAAATTTGTTTAGCTCGTTAAAATAACATTTTAATTTGTGCTTCTATTTAACTGCCCATTTTTTGGGCTTACCAAGAAAAGCTTGCATGCCCAAAGTCTATAGAACTGTAGAGTCATATATGTGACATTTTCAAGTAATAAAGTATTTCCGGTATGTCCATCCATTTTTTTGCCACTTATCCTGGTCCAGATTACAGGACAAGCACTTCAAGCATAGTTCCTCAGACCTCTATCTTCCCTGTAACACCCCTCCACCATCATAACTAAGACTGTAAAGAGATGTTTTCATCAAGGCATCTGAGAGACATCATCTCTTATGTTCTGGTTCATAAGATCAGATCCATCCTAGTCAGATATTAAAACCTCCATTGGATCAGGAGGTGCAGAGGCTCCACTCTGAGTAGAGGTCTTATCAGTCTGCTGCTCTATTCTTCCTTCACATATTAACAAAACCCGAAGATACTTAAACTCCCAACTCCTCTTGCCTCAGGTCTGATCCCCAGCCTGGCTGAGAAACCATGTCCTCAGGCTTGAAGGTGCTTGGGGACATATTTCAGAAATAAGGGCGGTTGTTGTGTTTTGTGTGCTTTACCTGGAACTGGGCAATAAAAAAAACAGCTACACTAAACCAGTCCAAATCTCAAGGACTTTATTAAGTATATCTGTACAATCACGTGCTACAATCAAGTGAACGATCTTGCATTCCCTGAAATAAAAGATGATTCCCATTAATTAAGTTGTTAAAAAGCTCACGATTGTCACCAAGCGCTCTCTTCCCTCTGTAGGTGGTAAAGGAACTGCAAACTTCAACTGGAGAGGCGATCCTTCTGCTGAGAGCTATGCTAGGAGAAGTGTGTCTGAACGTGGAGGAAGAAGAGAACGCAATCTGCAGTCTGTTCAACAGTTTGCAGGTCACATATTGATCCGATTTTATTCAGCTGCTGTTGTTTATCCTCCCCAACCAACTGTAGGAAAAGAAAACTGCTTACACAAATATTTATTTGAATGTGTTGACAGTGTTTCAGTCTAGCTCTGATGGTGACGCATCAGAATGTTTAAACACTGTAACCACAACAGGCGCTGTGATGACAGGTGTGGTGAGGTGTAAAGATGTTAAAATGATCCCTTAGCTTTAGAAAAAGGGTTATTGCCCTGTCCTCTTCTTTGAATCTTAAAATTGTTTATTGGAAAAAGATCCAATGTCTCTAAACTTCTGTCTATAGAAATATTTTTGGGTTTAAAGTGAATGCAGAGATCATCTCTAACACCAAATGTTTTTATTATGTTCACATGATCCATTGGGTTACCAGGATTTAATGTGTCAGGTCTGCTTAGATTAAATTAGTTGCAAAGAAGTGGACTAATCTGGACTGACTGAATGGCTGTCAGATCGTTTGCTTAGATTTACCCATCTGCCTCAATCATCTTCTTCACAGAAATAACACATGGCACATTCTGGCACCATTAGCACTGCTTGGCCACTGGATGTCTCTGTTAACCTAATTGTGAGAGAAGAGTGAATTTTATTTGCAAAATGCACAATCAAACAGAACAGAAAGCACACTGTGGATTTTACATCCGTGTTTTCACTATGTTGAAAATTAATGTTAGAGACCTCAAGGCTATTTTACGGTGGATAAAAGAGTCTGTTTTCTCTTTTCTGATCTGACAGGAAAAACTAGAAGAGAGGAAGAAGATCCTGTTAAAAGCAGCTCAAAGGTAAAAACCAAATTTATAAAGACTTAGTGTTCTTACATTGTTCCACACAGTTTGTGTCATAATATTTACGAAGCCGAATGCCATTATTCCGCTGTCACTGTATGACTTGATACCTTTTTCCATTGTATCATGCTGCATTGTGCTCAGGGTGATAAATAGCAGTGCCCTGTTTGCTCTGGAATAATCTCTGTCCGCACCGAACACCTTTTCTTGGATGATTTTCATTTCAACAAAGCATGGAGCTGAATTTAAACCACTTCAGTAGGATTATAGTCAATGTTTGCAGCTTGTGTCTGCATCCATTCAATGAAAATAAGGCCAACTGAAAAGTGTTGGAAAACAAATATATGATATGTAAATCACAGACTTACTGAAGTCTATAATATCAACAAAAGCAACTGCTCTGGGAAAGCCTAGAAGCTGTCTGTAGATTTTCTACATTTTGCATCAAAACAGAACATATTTACGACGACTGATGGGTCAAGTGAAAATATATAATACACTGTCTTGAGAATATTATCTTTTCTTTCCCACTTTGCTATTTACTTTTTAGCTGCTTGCTTGTGCAGAACTTTTGTTTCTCAAACTATTTAACATTGACTCTATGCCACGAAAATAATTACAAATAGATTTATATTAGAATCAGTAAACTTTGATTAAATGCCACTGTTGCAGCTAATTAGTATGTTGGTTCAATTAACTGCACATCAGGTAAAATTTATGAAAGACTAATGGCTTATCACCAACTGATGATAAACTCTCAAACTTAAATTTGTGTTTATCCAGGTTTTTATTTTGTCTGGAAAACGTTGTAGGCACTTTTCCTCACTGCTCCAAGCACTCCATGTGTACGTGTTCATGATTGAATGGGAACAATTTTATGTATTTGAGTGGGTGAGTGTATGAAGTTGCACTCTGTGGGGATCTTTAATGAGATTTTTTGTGGCCGGTGTCCTCCATCTCTTTCTGTCTCCCTCTTGCCTGGAAGCCAGCCAGCGGCTGCCTTCCCGGAAGGTCGTTAAAGGCTATTTATGTCAGGCTTTGTGTATCTGAGCCGGCATCTGTGCTTGTGTGTTTGTTACAAGAGAAGACAGATAGATTAGCTCCTGGAAATATGGAGTATGTTGTTTGTGGTTGCACCTCCTGAGCTGATTCCTCTGTGTATTGTGGCAAGCGTGAATGTGAAGGTGTAGTCTTACATATTTGTGCATTTGTGTGTTTGCAGCCAACATGAGGAGAAGGAGAAAGCACTGAAGGAGCAACTGTCACACCTTACTGCACTCCTACCTACCCTCCAGGTTAAGTGCTGTAAAGTAGACAAATGTTTCTGTTTCTCCACAACTATCAGACCTTGAAAGAAAATACTCGGATCCTTAATAAATTAAGAGTACACACAGAACAACATAAAAATACTCAAATACCAGAACTAGTAAAAGAATGAGTAAAAATGTGAAATATGAGCAAAAGGTACTTGACTTACCTAATTGTACTGCAATAATGCAGTGAATAAAGTATAAAAATCTGTCTGCATATAATTCTAATAATAAATCAACGTATTATGTTCTGTTTTTATTTAACTATGACATATTCAATTAGCCAGTGTTGAGCTGTGGTTACAAATGAACCAAAAGCTAAAACAGTCATTTCACATTACAAGGACATCAAATTCAGAGTTTATCAAAGTTGCAGGTTTCTGAGAGAATACACAAGATGCCCCTTCAGTGTCACTCCCATCATGCACTGGGTCGTGGCAATTGTGTGACAAGTATCACTCCCACCTGGTCACATATTAACACTTGTCACATTTTAAAGGCACTGGATACAATCTAACAAATTAAATACAAGAAACCTTGCAAAACAAACCACCTTCCTTTATAAATACAGTTTAATACTATCAAGGCTGTATCTGCACAAAAAATACTAACATTAATGTAATGTAAACTTTTATAGTGTAATACATTATGTTTTAAATCATTAATTCAGAAAGGTTGTGATGATTATTATTTATTATTTCATCTTCATAATACATTTAGTGGTTAAAATGTTAAATACAGCAGCACTCCAATTTGTGGTGCAAAAACTCAGGTAAAAGCTGTAAAAGCTGACGTCCTGTCACATATTGTGAAAACCAACCAAATAGAATCTGTTTATGGAAAATTACATTACAAAACTAAAAGGAAAACAATAATAAAGAAATAAAAACAGTACGGTGGTAACAAAACAGCTGATAGCATACGATAAAGATTATAAAGTAAACAATACATCACTATTTTTTACAACAAGGAACTACTCGTGTTTAACTGTATTTAAACTGGGAAAATTCTTCGACTGTTAAGGCTCTGTTTTTTTCTTTTTAAACACTCTGGGTTAGAATTTCATCCCATTACACATTATTTTTTTTAACTTAACAAAACAGTTTATTTTTCAAAAACAAATCAAGGAGCCAATGATAGCAACAGTAAAAAACAAAACAACTAATAGGTTATTTCAGTAGATTTGTATTATATAGATCTGTATACAGTTTCAAATTTCTTCTACTGCATCTGTTTTTTTTACTCTAATCTTTAACTTTTCATCCTTAAAGGTCCACCTTGTCACCTGTTCAGCCTTCCTCAGCTCGGCTAACAAGTTTGAGTTTTTGGATATGGGCTATGTAAGTATAGCAAAAACTGGGTGAACAGAAACTGTGATCCATGTCCTTAATTTTGACAGTATTTTAGTATTTTTCGCAATAAAGGAAAACAGCCCTTCAGTATAAGACGTACGAAAGTAACAGTGAATGATTGAGTATGGAAGAAGAAGCATGGATTAATAACAGAAGATTGCCCTGTCTGCTGCGTACACAAAGGGCTCTGCTCTTTCTGGAGAAGTTTTCTTGGCAAGAGAAAAGTTGCAGTATTAGCTGCACTGAATAGGCTTTTAAATAGATGAGGTCCACAGTGTCTTGGGGAGGTGAAACAGGTCACTGAATCACACCTGGATGTTCTTGCATACACAGCAACTCATGGAGAGGCTGAAGAGGATTGTGAAGCTCCCTCATCGACTGAAACCAGTGCAGAGCAGCAAAGTGAGTAGGAACAGCATTCATTCAGACATAGAAAAGGTTACACTGAGAAAGCGATCCACTGGAGCCTTTAGTTGTTTAATCTGTTATTCTTTTTTAGTCAGAACTACTTTTTCTTTTATATAAAGTTTTTGACCTTTTAACGTGCACTGTATTTGTTTATTAATAAGTGACACAACACAGTTTGTCTGCAGATCTCTGATAGCTTAATTCAACAGATTAAATAAGGAAGAGAAATAGCTGGCAAAATGACAGAAGCACAGAGGACACACGATAAATGAATCAGAACAAAACATGGGCTAACAAATTACCCAGAATTTTACATCGGCAAGACTAAACATAGCAAAGGACTAAGTAAGTACACTCCAGCAAGCAGGGCTAAGATGTTTTTGTGTTATATGTGGAAATACATAACATAAATGCTGCAGACAGCAATAAACATCACTCGTACAGGAAGATCTATTAAAACTTATCATTAAAAGCCACTTGGTTAAACAGATAGACTATAATCTAGGAAAGCAAAAAGAAATATGTAACACTTCTTGGGTGAGGCATTTAATCATCTCAAGGCAACTGGAGAACTTCAGTATGCAGATTCATGAACTCAAAAGACATTTCCTGGTTTGGTGAAGATTCACATAATTTTTAATCTCATAAATCCAATCAGCAAAGCAGACAGCAGGAGGTGTGTCTACGAGAAAATATATCCGCAGTGTTTCTGCCATTTGTGTCTCTATATCTGTAATCTTAATATTTAAAGCAACAGATACATGCTAACAAATATATCTCATATAAAAAAAATCTATGATGGAGACATGGGTGTTATGATTGTATTATCAACAGATGCATTTTCAAATAAGTTGTATAATCTTAAAGTACTTTGTTTGATATTTCTTTGTACTTTGTGCTATTTATTTCTTTTTTTAAAAACCCGAATAAGGCTGAGTGACATTATCTCTGCTCTCTATTAGATCAACACAGAGTACAGAAGTGAGTTTGCTCGCTGTCTAGAGCCTCTGCTGCAGATAGGACCACGCTGCCCTCCTTCTGTCACTGGTTCCACAAGTGCTGCAATACGGTAAGATCATTTGGCTTAGAACCACTTTAAATGTAATCACTAACTGATCCCTTCCTGTGAGTTTTATTTTTACATTGTTCTTTCACCAACCGAATATTTCCACGGCATCTTTTGTATTCTTCCAAGAAAACAAAAGTCTGGGCAGAAAATTTCACACTTGTGAAGCATCCAAACTCAAAATCCCCAAATGTTTTGCAAGTGCACATGGACTGCAGTGAGACAAAAGGAGGCGCCGTGCTGACTGCCACTATGGCAGTTATTTCATCGGTCTGTAAGCTCTGTACGCTGATATATTTATGTAACTCACCTTGTCATGTGGAGGCTGGACAGGAGGCCCTTCGTCCTGTATTAAAAAGGTCTGGTCCTGCCGTGGCCAGATAACATTCAGGAGAAGGATGCATGAGTGGTTGCACGTGCTCACAGTTCCTGCACAGTGATTTTTTTCTCTTTTTGTCCTCAAGCTTTACATTATCAGAAGAGGGTTTTTTTTTTTACAAAATAGATTTGTTTCATTTTATAATCATATTAAGTCAACAGTAAATATGACACATGCCGCTACCCATAAAAATACAAAGAGTTCAGTCCTCTCTTGTTTTGCTTTACGTCATTATCCACATACACAAACTCCCCTGATCATTTTCTTTCCACATCAGTGTCTCGCAACTGTTCACAGGTCCTTAAGCCCACCCACTAATGCCAACATACTGACAACTCTCCTTTGCAATTTAGTTAACGCCCTGCCAATGCAAGATGCAAAGTAGGTAGGGATTGGTGGTCAGTCGGCCGCCTGGCACTATTTTTATCCCGGTTTCACAGAACTCTCTCGGATTCATCTGTAAGTTGGCACGCAGGGGCCGCCCGACCGTTTTGTTCCAGACCGTTGATGTCACTGTTTTAGCACGGGCGAAGTCTTTAACTGGCGTCACTACTGAGAGGACAGGGGCTGGATGTTCAGAGGATAACGTGTAGAGCAGACTGAGAGAAATATATGTTTCAGACAAGTTTGCTGTTGCATCAGCTCTGGACAAAGAGGCAGGAGTAAGAGGCCACCAGGTTGCAGGTAATTTCTTTTTGAGTATATAACATATACCTTAACTTGCTTTGTAAGCCCAGAATATTTATTTAACTTTTGGAGTTATCTTTAAGTCACCACTGCTGTGTAGATTTGGCTAAATTTGTTTATGAATCAGAGCCTGGCTTTAGCACTTGTGGGTACATTTCCATTGAAGCCTGTGGCACTGTAGGATGGCAGCAGTTACACAAGGTGCTTGACTGATCAGTCTTCGAACTTCACTTTGTACCTCAATTCGTAAACAGAGAGATAAATTAGCTTTTCTTTACCATATGGTAGTTCAAAATACCACCCACATGGTGTAGCCTGTTACTCAGCTGAATGTGCTGTTGTGTCTGAATGCTTCTAATGCAGGATGCAAACCAAGCAGGGATTGGTGGACAGCCAGCTGGCTGGCCCTATTTTTATCATAATTTCACAGAACAGAAGCTCAGTGAAGTGGTACATGTAAGTTCTTTCATGCAAAGAATGCTGCTGCTTTAGTACTGTCAAAGTCTTTAATCAGCTGTGTTGAGACACAGCCTGGATTTTTGGAGATGGAAACGTGAGAGTAATCCATTCACACCTCACCCACCACAAAACGCCTTTCTGGTTGTTTATGCTGTTTTAGGCATGAAGCCAAAATTATGGTCCTACCAGGACCCAGATAAAAGCAGGTTTAGTCGCACTACCACATGCTGTGCTTGCATACCTTTATACTTTCAGAGAAGTGATGACAATAAGACGCTACTCTTTTGAGTGACAGCAGTTATGTTGATTTACTCATGACTGCACTCATGATAGTGACAACTTCTAAACAGCTCCTCTGCGGGTTTACTGTCTCTGTCTGTCTTTTTTTCTGTGGTTAGTTTTAATATGAACAGCAGCAGATGGTCTGCTTTGTCCAAATTTTGCAGTATTTTATGGAAAGAAAATGTAAAAATGTATGTTTGTCACCAAAGACATTAGTAAGATATAGTGGATACTTGATTTTGGTAGCTTACATATCTGTACTTTCATACTTTCTAAATTCAATTCAGTTTTATTTATACAGCGCCAAATCACAACAACAGTCACCTCAAGGTGCTTTATATTGGAAGGTAGACCTTACAATAATAAATCTAAGTGACTGATGAGGTTACATGTTTAAAACTTTGAGTTACAATCGGCACGGCTTACAAAGTACCAAGGAAGAAGAAGCAAAGAGGAGACTTTATAAATTAGTCTAACTTATCCATTTTGAATATGCTTTAAAAATGTGTAGCATGATAAAGTTATACCACAAAATAAGAATGAAAGAGAAATAGAACCAAAAATGGACTATATTTGCATGTAGTAAATTTTGTAAAGGTTACATACTCTCTTGACTTTCTGGCACAGTTTTTGATTTAATTATTTCACCAAAACACACAAAATCTATAATAAATTATGTAAACATATTATAGGTCTTGACTTATTAACTAATTTGACTGTTAAGAATTGAATTTTGTTTTTAATATAAGATATTGTGGTAATATATTTTGTCCTGTCTCTTCAGGCTCCAGTCCCCTCTCTCTGTGTCTTGTCGCTCCCCGTCGCTCAGTGAGATGCCCCTGGGCTCGGCGTTTGGGCGAAGGCCCACCTCTCACCGCAACATCTGCACTAAGGTTCTTTTGGCCGAGGGCAGGGAAACACCCTTCACCGAGCACTGCCGCAATTATGAGAACGCCTACAGGGTGAGCTGATATGTGTGACCTGTAATATTGTGGATTCACCTTTAGGATTTGTGGTAATTACCCAATCCTTAGGCCCAAAAATATTTTAGTTTGCACAATTAATTATACTTACACCAAGGAGTAAGAGGTTTAAAGGTGCTTCTTTTCTTAAGATGATGGTTACAAGAGAACCATCATCTTACAGCTACTTAAATATAAAAAAGATGTTTTGTTGTTTTTAGTAGGCTTTTGTAATCAGTAGAAAATAGGGTATATCAGTTATAAAGATAAATGAAATATTTTACCGTTTTATATTTACTTTATAAATCACCTGAATTTGGATGCACTGAGATACGCAACAGTACACGAGGAGCCCACAAAGTAAAGCAGTGAAACACAGCAGCATAAATTCCACCAGGAGATCATTTTCAACTTGTGTAGTGAGCAGCAAGATTTTCATGCTCAGCTGCACTTCACAGGCATCTGTACACCCATCATTTTGAAGGAAAGTTCTTACAGGTTGCCCTATATATGTGCATGTCTGTGTGTTTATAGTCTCTGCAGACAGAGATGCAGAATCTGAAGGACCAGGTCCAGGAGCTGCACAGAGATTTGACCAAGCACCACTCCATCATCAACACAGATAAAATGGGGGAGATCCTGGACAGATCGCTACACATTGACAGTCAGATAGCTGCCCAGTACTCCACAGTAGAAACTATGAGAGTCATGTTTGAAGAGGTGCGCCAGGTGATACCTGACATTTAGTATGTTCTTGCCTCTGCCAGGCACTTCTGATTAAAACCTATCAACATTTGTGCTTGATTGGTACCTCTAGCTAAATATTACATATTAACAAGCTAGTTTTCACCCATTTGTCATAAATGTAGACTACAGGGAATGCAAACAGAAGAAAAAAGAAAATTGCAAATGCCAATGTATCCCTTGAGTGAACCAACTGCAGTTCCTGCAACATTTTGCTCTGTGAGAATCAGCTTACTTTGCACCTTTTCTTTGCAGATGTGGGATGAGACTTTTCAGAGGGTCACGAATGAGCAGGAGATCTATGAAGGTTTGTCCCCAATAATGACAACAAAAATTCAAATTTAAAGAATCTTTTTAATAGGTCTAATTAACTTTGTTTACTGACTGCAGCCCAGCTTCAGGACCTGATGCAGCTGAAGCAGGAGAACTCTTACCTCACCACCATCGCTAGACAGATCAGCCCCTACATCCTGTCCATTGCTAAAGTGAAAGAGAGACTTGAGCCCAGGTGTTGTATTAAGAAAGTGGATGACTACAATGTCTGGCAACACAGAGGCAGCTCTCACTGATAGTTAACAAAGTTTGAATCAATCTGCAGCAAAAAACAGCCCCCAAGTATACAGTTTTTATTTTGAAATACAACACGATACTGCCTCGTTACTCAAACACGAAAGCGCCACCAAAAATAATCAGCTTTCAGAAAGTAAGTAAATTATAAAGAGTGAAAGTAACACAATGTCCATAAAAGTCTTTCATCCACAAATTTACGCAAGAAATGTCTGGGTGCAATGATTCAGTGATTACATAAAGACAGAGAGCACGATCTCCTAAAATATAAAGTTTTGGACACACATACTAATGCAAAACCTTGACATTTATTCACAGTGAATGTAGATGTGTATCTTTATCCCCACTACATGCAAAACATTTGTGACCTATTTTTTTTAAAGAAACAAACAGGCTTAATTAGGAAAGGCTGTGGACAGAGTTATGTTGTGTTTGTGTCTGATTTTTTTGGTAATCATCTCTTAAAATGTGTCTCGCAGGTTTCAAGGGCCCAAAGAGCACCTTGATGACCGCACTGAGACGATGCTAAAAATCTATGAAGACAGCACAATGACAAAAGACTGTCAAGACAGGTATTGATATTTGCTGTGATTAACTGAAGGTTTCTCTAGCTGGACTCATGTTAAGTAGAAACTGTCAGCTAGAAAAAAAGAGCTGCCACACAGCATGAAAGATTTTGTTTGTTTTGTGAATAAGAGATTATATGTACTTTAATTTAAGGACTTCAAACCTCAGGAAAAATTCTTCAGTCTCTGAGGATTTTTTCTGCCTTTGATGCAAAGGTTTGAGTGATTGAGGGAACTTTTTGTGTGTGGGTTTGGTTTTTTTTTGTTCACACACACACACACACACACACACACACACACACACACACACACACACACACACACACACACACACACACACACACAAGAAACATTTAAATGTTTATGTCTTGTTTCATCATTCTTATCAGAATGACATATAAAAGTAAACTCAAACAATTATCTGTATTTCTGTTTATATTCACCCAAAATGTTGTAATATATGCTGTTAAATGTAGTCACTGGCATCAAAAAGATTTATGTGTTTGGTTTTACGGTGAGCATTGTCATTTATTTTCATTCACAGTGACAACCAGACTTGTGTCAAAGACAGAGACAAGAACAGCCGCCCACTGATGCTCGAGGGAGAATCCTGTCAAGACCCGCCGTACAGGCAGGCAGAGGGGCCCCACAGAGGCGTCCAGCGGCAATGAGATGCCTTCATAAACACCAACTCATTGCACCAGCGTGCTTTAATTCAGCCATAACAAGCACAGGATGGGATGTGACTCCCATGGCTGTCCACACCATGACATTTTCTCAGCAGCAGGAAGCTGTCAACAGCTCCAAGGTGAGCGCTGGGATTGACACTAACTGGATGTACACGGAGGCCAAGGACTCACACCTGTCAGAGCCTGACTTACAGGACCTCCTTATTCAATGTGGACAAATACAACAATATCATAAAGAGCTGTCATGGGATTCATTAACAAAAGTGAATAAGGTGACGTTTCTGGATTGCCTTTTGTTGCTCTGTTTGTGTTTTTGCTGTTAGAATGATGAGTACACTGAGACTGTGAATTATCGCTCTGTCTGGTTTTTTTTACAGTGTGTGGAATTGCTTTTTCTGGTATCTATTCTTTGCATAAAACATTTCCTGTGGAGGCTGATGATGGATGACTGCCTGGGTCCGATTACCCAGAAGACCGTTGAACCGGCGTGACAGCACAGATGAAACACAGCAAATGCAATGATGTGTGTCATTCTTGGTGTCAGCTGAGGTCACATGTTGATGTGTGTCATGTGCATCATCTCGTGTATCGGCGTAACGTAAAATGGGGCAGTCTATTCCAGGATTGTGTGTGGAGCTTTTTTTGCCTGCAGTTTCAACATCCACATGCAAAAAGCAGGAGAGCTGTAATGGCAGAGGTGTGTGAATGTTACTGGCCTTGCCTTAACCTCCATCTCCTGCTAGCTTTTTCCAACATCATACTCATCCCCAATATGCCAGCCAACTAAGGCTTTCTGTACTGCTGCATGAAATATATTCCTCTTGGTTTGCCTCTGGACTTCATCACAGATAAGTGTCAGTGGCATGCTTTAAGGTGTTTGCCCTGCAGGAAAGCGGTAGAAAACTTTTACACTGTTACTTGTTCTCCTGCCCTTCTTTCTCCCTTGTATCTTTTCTTAATTAATCACGCTGGCATTTTAAAGAAATCCCATGATAAAACTGACAAGACTTGGCTTATGAAAGTATTTACATTTCACTGCAAAGGCTGGGTGATCTAGAGGGGCTTCCACGCACTATATTACCAGAACAATTTGAATTTTAAATCACTTTAGGTGAGACCGTCAAGGAGTGTAAATGATGTTGTTTCAAAGGACTTTTAATCTGCCAAGAAAAACAACATAGTTGAGTAATACAGAGCTTCACACTAAGTAGTAATTCAAGGTGAAACCTCCACACCTGCTACCAGCACAGAAACTATTCTGGGCACAGATACGGATAATAATGAGGAGCCAGACTGATGGTTTGAGCAAACAGAAGGACAAGGTTATTTACATTACACCGGAGAAGCTAAAGTGGGTTTATTCAGAGCCACCACTTCAGAGGAAATATTGGGGTCACATTGGCCTTAAGGAACAGTCTTGCTCTGCAGAAGAGTCAGAGGTGCAAATTCATTAAAAATACATTTGTGACAGCAGAGTAACAAATGGCTGTGCTTCTGCTCTGGTCCTGTACTTCCTCCCTCTGGTCATTCATCATCTGCACTCATCCAAGTACAAGGCTCATGTTCACTATTCATTATTCCCTCCCTCTCTCTAAGAGTTGTGCTTCCTCACCTACTGTAGGTTGGGCGGAGGGTAAAACCAAAGGCCATTTTACATCATGAAAAAAAAAAAAAAAATCAATATTTTTGAGGGGCATTAATACCACATTTAGATGGAAAGTTTAAAGAGAGATGGTTCTCTTTTGACTGCAAAGACAGAGCACTCCTCTGTGCCATTTATTTTACTGGAAGTGCTCGTATAGACACTAACAGGATATGCTGCCTTCACAACTCCATTTTTTAAATGTTCAAATCCTAATCAACATGTAATTGAGAAAAAAGCATTAAAGATGGAAGAGAAGGAAAAGATAAAATGAAAGTTTAATGATTCAGGAGAAATTGGGTCAGGGAAGAAATTTAAATGTATGACAATAAGATGAATGCAGTTAGTGCAAATAGAGCAGATTAAGAATAAAACCACATGGTTTTATAATGAGGGTGAAAATACAGTTAAAAGTCTTAATTATGCTGCATACAGAAGTGCACTCAATATGAAAACATAACTCTAATTAGCTCTAAAAATTAGCTGGCTGGAAATGATTTGACAGGTTAATTTGTTAAAATGTGCTATTATATTTGAATGGATTACAGTTACAAAGATCATATGAGAGCAATGGAAATTTTCCACAAAGGATTAACAAGTTAACAGAACAAAAAAAAAAGAAAAAGAGGTTAGCTGCTTCTGAATCACAGTCATGTTTAGGCACTGATGCCCTTGGACTGCCCTAATAAATTACACATTAATCTGACTGTAATACTTGGTCCCAGTGAAATGTTAAAGGAATAAACATTTTAGGAAAAATATTAACAGACTTTCTAGTGGAGACCTAGATAAGAAGAGTAATATCTCCATATCTGAGGCTTGTAGCCTAACCTAGCTGAGTTGGAAAAGGGTATGGTAGCTTGCGTAGTGAGAATATTTGAATATTCGGTAAGATTAAGGCATAGACTATATATAAAAGATGGTTTCTCCACATTTCAGAGCCTCAGTATTAGGATTTTAGGACATGTAGAGATGATCCACTGTGGTGAGCCCTAAAGGGAGGAGGACAAAGAGGATGTAGAAGGGGAAGAAGTAGAGGAAGAAGAATTATTTTTGGCCACTTTCATGTTTTTTGGAGGTTGGACTCAGCTATATCTAGACAAGAGGGTGGACTGCTAAGTTATCTACTCGTCACCAGCAAGCTAGTTTTGCAAGTTGGGCAGTTTAAAATAGTAAGTCCACAAGGACTCACGTGACCACTGGAGAATAAGCATTTCTAAGCACAGATTGCTAAATTAGTGCATTACATCGATATATTAAACAAAAATCTTAGAGATAATAAAATCAAATGTCGAGAAAAATCAAAGACCATTTGGTTTTTCCATTTAAGAGTTTTACTTCTAAATTTGATATAAGGGTCACATGGTTACACCTGATGGCTACAACTTTCTTTACTCTTTTTTCCCCTCATAAATTAGATCAAATGTTTTAGTGAAGTTCACAGATATTGGACTTTGTTACCAGGATACCAACCAGTCTTGATGATTTTTAAAGTGGATATAAAAACATGCCTCTGTTATGAAACATTGAGTGTCTTATAGTCTTGCAGACCCAAAATTAAAAAATAAACCTTTAATGCCAGAAGTATAACAAAATAAACAAAGTGCCCAAAAATCCCAAACCATTTGCAGAACAGGAAATCCAAATATCAGATTTCACTGGGACCACAGAACAAGAAGACACAGTAAAATGGACAACACAACAAAGGATAAGCAGAAACAGACAATTTATACAAAAGATAATGAGGGGAGAGGAAACAGGTGGGGAACACAGCTGTAACTACTCAAGAACAATTAGTCAACAAGGCAATAAAACTAAACAGCGCCAGAAATGAAAGACTACCAAAATAAAACAGAAAGAAACTGTAACTAACCTGAGAATGCAGAAATGGAAAAGTGGGGATACACTGATGAAAAGACAAACTGTATACAGAACTCCAAACCAAAGATAAGCTAATTTACAAAAGAAACAAATTCAAAAATAGAGGAATCATGAACTCTCAAAGGAGAAAATCATTCTCAAAACCAAAAGAAACCTTAATAATAACATATACTTTATTAATCCCCATAGGGAAACACGTCCTCTGCATTTAACCCATTCACCCAGGGAAGCAGTAGGCAGCCATCAATCCAGCGCCCGGGGAGCAGTGTGTAGGAATGGTACCTTGCTCAGGGGTACCTCAGAGTAGCCGTTTAGTGAATTCGAACCCCCGACCTTCCGATCATGGGACAACCACTCTACCTACTGAGCTATCCCTGCCTCATAAAAACTACAAACCTAAGGTCCAAGAACCAGGGAGGATATCAGTCATTATTCCTGTGATTATTCCTAATGAGCCTTTATGAGTTTGGTAGAGCATTAGCATTACTTTTTTTTTTTTTTATTTACAACCATTTCCTTTTTTTGTCAGCTCTAGTCCTTTTTATTCACTTACACTATTTGTAAGTGAATATTTGTCTTTAAATTTCTGTCTTCTTAATGATACCTGATGTGATGCAGACTGACTGATTGTTGTAACCAGACTGCCTTTGCAGAATGGTTTCAGAACTGTTTAACTGAACTGAAATTAGGGCTGAAGTAGCACCTTTTTCCAGATTTCTTTTCGAGAAACATTGACTCTGTTTTCACCGTGTTTACTTAGTTTTATTTTATATCCAGCAAATAAATCAGTCCTTGCCTAATGGGCAGGGATTTGCTGACCCCCTTCTCTTCAGGCTTGTGTGGACTGGAGGGTAATTGGAATCAATTTTGATGCCGTTATCGCTGGTGGCAGATGCATGAGGCTGCAGTGTGAAAAGGTCAAGGGTTGAGAGCGCTCTCCTAGGGGACTCAAGATGCCTGAGGCATAAAAATGTCACTGCTGGATCAATTTCACATGTAAACACTTTTTAATCTCTGAGGACTTTTGAGCATTTTTGTTGTTGTTGTTTTGTTTTTGTAGTTGTCTTATTGCTGGTTGCCGAGCAGCTCCAGACAGCAGGTGGGGGGTTAAGATGTTGAAGATTGGGATATCAAAGTAACGCTTTCCATAACTTATCATCTACGCAAGCCAAAGATTCTTTCTCCTGTGCATCTAGACTCATTTAGAGACTCATCAGCTTGAGCTTGTCAATATATATATATATATATATATTTTATCACTCACTGCCCCCATGCTGTATAATTTACCCAGGAACACAGCCAAGGGAGTCAGGTTGACCCCAGTTGCTTTCGGGGTCACATTTTTACCCTCACCCTCAGCTGAAAGCATGTCATTAAAAATATTTTTTCCTTTGTATTTACACAGAGATCACATTTATAAATAGAAATTTATTTTAACCTGAGTTTTTGTTTGAGGATTAGAGAGAAAACAGTAAAGACTAATAAGAGAAAGAAGGGCAAAAATAAATGAAAAATGAGTGTATGGAATATGTAAAATCGCCATAGCATAAACTGTAAATTTAAGCTAACAGACTAGATTGTGTTACTAATTCTCATATTCAAATGTATCTCATTAGAGACAAAAAAAAATATGAAACTGTAGTAATGCCATCATTTATCTCAGTCACCACAGAGAAATTAGCAGATTCTCTAAATAATAAAAACATAGCTCACTTAACAACATAAAATCCCTTAAAAACCCTACAGGCCAGTTTCATTTCAGAAATATTGGACATCTAAAGATGCTGAAAATTGGTGTTGGAAGTCTGCAGTCCTGATGCCCACGCATTCATTTTTTCCAGACCTCTCTGGGGATCATGGCTAATGCAATAACAGAGCTGACAAATTGAGTTCCTTTTATTGCATAGAACCACAATGGCAGTGAGTGAGCGTGTCCTTGACTCAGAGGAATCAGGTGTGAGCCCGAGGATGTGTTAAACCTGCATGCATGCAAGGCTCAGGAGAGGCAGTCCTGCAGCTCCTTATTAATCAACAGCTTGTTGAGCTCGTGGCCATACCTCCTCCCCCACCTCCTCTGGTGCACCTTCACCCTCTCTGTCGTCTTCGTACGTTGTTTTTTTTTTTCCTTTCTCTTTTAAAGCCACAGCCTCTCATTCTATCTTACACAGGTTATCTATACATTTTGTCCTCAGCTAGCTGTTATCACAAGAATTTTAAAAAAAGGAAATTATTTTTCAAAGATCATCATGGTACCTTGTTTTTGACCGTATCCTTAAATCATTTGACCAAATGAATTAAACATCTTCCCCAGGTGTGAATAATCAACTCAACTTAAACTGCAATCGTGAGTCTACTTTGTATGCTGAGAACATATTAACTGTGCTGTCTGGTTCTTTCAGTTTCATGGCTTGCTGTTGGCTGACATCCCTCCTGGATGACCTACAATATGGCAGATAAATAATATGAGAAAAAAAATATGGCTGCTGCTTCAATGTTTATAGTTGGGGTTTGCTCATATATGTTTGTCTCTTTTAAAACAGTGGAGTGCCAAGTTGAAAGTGGAAATCAGACGCTTTGCAAACTTCACTTGTGTTTTTGTGTATTCAAAACTTTTCAGCCATCACCTCAAAGGTGTCTTTTTACAACAAGGCTGAATAAGGCAGTACAGTGCGTAAGTCACAATCTCATTAATGCGATCAATCATTTATTATCCTAAACCAACCATCTAACCAACCAAACAGTAGAGAGTAAAATTTATAGAGGGAAAAAACTCATTCCCATAGAAAAAAAAGCAAACATTTAATCAAAAGCATAATGTTTCACTATAGGGCAGCACAGTGGTGCGGTGATCAGCACTGTTGCCTCACAGCAAGAAGGTCCTGAGTTGGATTCCACCACCTGGTAGGGGCCTTTCTGTGTGGAGTTTGCATGTTCTTCCCTTGATTGGGTTAGCTTAATTGGTAAACCTAAATTAGGTGTGAGTGTGAATGGTTGTCTGTCTCTATTAGACTGGCGCCACCTGTCCAGGGTGTACCCTGCCTCACGCCCTATGTTAGGGGCTCCACCCCTCCCGCGACGCTGACGAGGATAAGCAGAAGAGAATGGATGCGTGGATGTTAAAATATGTGGTGTTTATTCCAAGAGGTTTAAGAGTTTACTTTTTTTGACCTGTTAACCTCTTGGTATGCACACACAGCAGCTTCTTCATCTCAGTGCATCTTAATTGAGCTAGCTAAAAAGGTGACAGTGCTTTAGGATCATATTTTTTTGTCTTTAAATGGTAGAGGTTGCACTTACCAGTGCAAGAAGAAACTGTTTACTGAATACATAACTAATATTGTTTGAAGCATCCTGAGCTCATGCAGTGATTTCCATTGCATACACCACTACAGAATCGTGTCTATTTTACACGACTGCTCCCTGTGGATCACAATCGTTGTTTTGATTTTGTCCTTGCGTATGGAATCTGGCAGATCCTACAAGTCTTTTAATATTGCGCACCATAGATGATGAGCAAATACTTTGAATATACTGATTTGCCCATGCAGTCTTTGACAAATTGGTGAACTGTCCCCATCTTTTGAAATGTTCTTTCTTTCACATGAAGTTTATATAATTTTTAAATCATTTAATTCTATTTTTATGTAAATTTTACACTGTTTTGTAACATTTTTTTAAACTCAACAATACTATTGTGGCAGAAACTGAATTTCCCTGCTTTATAAAGAAGCTCACAAGGTACTACAATCTACAAACAGATGACAAAGCTCTCAGCTCAAGGGCTTTCAGCTCAACAGCCTGCACATTTGAGGACAATAAACCATTTAAGCTAACTACCTCATCATAATAAAAGCCCTTAGTGACAAAAACCTTGACTGCAGGTTCAAAATCTGTGAACTTTATACTTTTAGAGTATATAAAAGGTTTTCATTTACAACATATAATTTACTGAGCCACACCTGTTTTCACCAGAGGTGTGGGTAAAAAACGCTAATGAGGCGGTTTACATTCCACGTGTGTACAACTGTGTCACTTGAATTTTTATAATTGTGCTGAGGGAGGCAGTGGAGAATGAATCTTTCACTTTCATGATTCTTTTGTGTGTATTAAACATTTGTGTCATTTTAACTCACTCATTGTAGCGTGAATTTTCAAAATGTGCCAAAATTGACAGTAGTGTGACTCTCAGAACATGCACAGTGGAGTGCAAAAATGGTTTAGTGCATGGAGGACAGGAAGATGAATGTCTTTTCTTGTCTTCTGTGAAGGGGGTAAAAATGAATGGTAAACATATATGTTAGTGGAGCAGGATGAGAGGAAACAGGTATATGAGAGAAGGTAAAAGAAAAAAAATTGAAACTGCAAGAAAATGGACTGCGCAAAAAAAAAAAATTAAGGGTATACTGTACTTGATCATCACAGAATAACAGAATCAGTTAAACTTCCACATAATTCTTAATCAATTTCACCTGATTTTGTGCGAATGACACGTGGAGGCCACAGATCCCTCTGACCGATGTTTTCATTTTCTTTTTTGTTAGTGGAGGATATGAAACCTGCAGCCCACTCAGGCCCACTCCTTCAGGTATTTTCATCCACACCATGTTAACTGTGTGTCTCCTGCACACTCAGAGGTGTGGAGGAGATTGACCATTAAACACAAAAGAAAGACTTTGCTCTAAAAGGGCAAAAATCCAGCTGCTGGTCCAGTATCTGCTCCTTTAAGTGGGCAGGAACAAGAGGAGCACTGCCAGAGCCCAACAAAAGGCCTCTGGCAGGCTACTTGTGTATGTTTCACACCAAACTCTCAGAATCAGAATCCACGAGGGTGGAATGAAAGCATGATGTGATGTAGTGGGACCTCTGCCCGGTGGCAGAGAACACCAGAACCCTCAACTACATCCAGTTCTCCTTACAAATTAGAGGTGGTTCACAAAAAAGTCTGGAGATGCGACGGCAAAAACTATGCAACATGTTCAAGCATGACAGCAAACATATGGGAAGGTATATCCTTTGAGGGTTGCACAGACCTGAATGTGCTAACCAAACCTGACTGTTATTAGGTGCCTGGATAAAATCCTCAGTCGCACTGTCAGACATTATCTTGGTGCACTAAGTACCACCTGGTGCAGGACAGTGCCTCATATGGCAAACGTGCATAGGCAGCTCCCTGAATGATGAAGGCACTGATGATATTGACTGGCCCTCATGTTCCACAGGCCTGAATCCAGACTTTATGAACTGTGAATCTGAACCTCCACTACAGTCTGTCCAGAAGCTCACTGATGCCTTGATCCAAGTCTGCGAGGAAAGCCCAAGGGCACCATCCAGATGTTGCCAGGGCTGAATACAGGTAAGTCGGGGCCATGCTATAGTGAAAGTAGCCTCAGCCTGTGATTTGTGAGTTAAGTGTTACCTTAATTTTTTATCTGAATTATAGAAATTCTTAGTAGCAACAGCAGTAATATCTGTTTAAACTTAACTTAAACGCTTGATAAAGCACATAAATAACATTAATAGGCTATTAGATTAAACATTTAGCTTAAATTATTCTTGTTAACTTATGGTAACCTGCATTTCTTGTGGTGCAAAAACAGTTTCTCAAAACACAACTTACAGTAAACTTTAGAAGTTCTAACTTTACATAAGCAATATATTAAACTGCAACTCTGCATTATTTAGTATGGTTCCTACAGGCTCTTTAGTAACTGCAAGTAAGGTGTGTCTTGTGATCTATATGTCACGCTACTATGGCATGCATAATTTCACATCTCAATACTGTGACCAGTATAGTTACCACATCTCCATTTAGTCACACAGTTCATCAGGATTTCAAAAAACACAAAACTCCAATCTTGTAACACTTTCAAAAGTGAAACCGAGTCCAAATAGTCCAAATGATGCAATCCCTGTAGCCGCTTTTCTTTACACTCATATCGCTACCATAGTTGGACAATCTGCCAACAAAAACTGAGAGTACACACTTCTTGAAAAGCTCAGTGAACGACGTGTTGCACATTTTCAGTAACCACAGTGCTGATGTGAACATTTCAAGCTTTGAACACTTTTACTGTAATAATAATTTCTCATATCTCTTGTGCCTACACAGCAGACATATTCTAACATATCAGTATGGTGTGGTCTGTAATTTACTGTATATACTGTAAACAGGTCTTACATACTTAAGCAATTTACTTGCAACTATTAGAATAACAAAGAAAACAATCGTTTACTTTTTTTTAATAATCATTAACTGACGATTATGTGATGCTACAAAATCAGCAGTCTCTATATTTTACATTTTGGTAGATTGGCAGCTTGATATGAAAAAAGTCTTAGTATGAAGACACTAAATATCAGCATAAATGAATAGGGCCCATCTGCTTTGCATTGAGTGTATTTTCATGCCAAGTTAGGAGATGAAACATTAACTACAGTTCTTGCTATGCATTCAGTTTGGTTGAAGCAGTTCAAATTTCACATTGGGTGAAAAAATACAAAAGCAAAGGTTAACTTCCAAGGCACAGCAATGGACATTAATTTCATTTCTCTTTTGTCAAAAACCTCCAGTCTAGTCAGCAAAACTGTAATATTTAAAATAAAAAAATCAATTGAAAAATATTAATCTACTGCTTACAAAATGAGAAACGGACTCTTAGCATCCGAAAGTACCACATTTGTGGGAAATAAAAAAAGGTAACAGAAAACAAAACCGCTGTAGACACAGCAGTTCGATTCAACACCTGTCTACTAAAAATAGAAGGTGAAAAGTACGGCATCACAGCATGGGAATGGGAGAACAGTTTTTCCTCTGCGTGCGTTCAGCAGGTATGTGCCAAAGTTTGAAATGAAAATGGGTGTAATTATGCCACATTTCACTCTGAAGTTCAAACAGATGACTACTTAGCATAATAAAACTTTCAGAGTTACACGCCAACTGTACAAAACAGGGACGACACAGAATCGATTATAATACTTGTCCCAAAGTGCTGGGCAGGTGTTGCTGAAAGGAAAACACTGCATTGCTCAACGGCTGCTTGGTTCAGTAAGTGCGAACTCCTGGTTTGCTGTCCGGGGTCTGGTTGAAGGGATTTCCTGAGGTAGAGGAGTCATCCTGCTGGTCAATGGACTGATAGGCATCTCTGTTTCGTGATACAGAAGGGAAACCTGCAGAGACAAGCCACAAGTCTTCAACAGCAGTTATCATTTTTAACCACATCTAATCATGGACCTTGGAGACTGGACTGTTGTTGATATACATATTTAAAGTACTGGCACACAGAAAGCGCAAATCTTTTTCTTTATTGTTTTCCCTTTCTCCTTACACACAGATTCATGAAACGGTTGTGCAGATTTGCTATCTTGAGTCAAGTGCCTAGCCATGTCTGTAGAAATATAAATGACAGTGCTTGAATCTGTTATTACCAGCATACATTAAAAATACACACTCCCTCTGATGAATGGTAGACTGAGAAAACAGCCACTTTTATTCAAAATCCTTCTTTGATGGAAGAAGAAATTCCTCCCATTTCACCACTTCTATTTTTTCCCCACTACTGTTTGATTAGTCATTTTGAGAAGAGTCTGGGCAAGGGAACATCACTGATGTGAGATTGAACATGAAAAATCTCTTGTCCTTCTGTCAGCAGTCAAATAATCAAGATTATTTAAAATACATATTCACCACAGGGTATAGCTTCCTTGCTGTATTATACCTCAGGGGAGAACGTTTATGAAGAATTCTATAAAGGGATTTCAAATGAAGCATCTACAACAAACAGTCCTGACTCTGACATGGCCAGAATATCAACTATCCCCTTTTGGAGTTTCAAAGACAGCACCTCTGCACAGTCCACAGTCCAACTGCGGTGACAAACATGCACCTTTAATGCCAGTAAAACAAGAAATCTGGTTTCACTGCAGCTATATGGTAATATTGGCAAGAGCCCAAAGATTAACCAAAGGATGGCATCACATAAAGCTCAACAAAGCGTGTGCATAAAACCAGGCCATACTCACTGTCTAGTATCACATCACATCATGTTGATTTTAATTAGGCTCATTTTAGATTGTGCAGCATCATGCAGCTCTGCTTTTAATACATGCAAATACAATGCAAGAGCACAAATGAGGCATCTGGAGACTAAAAATCTGAATAAAACATATAGCTGATGCAAACTTTCAGAAACATATAAACTCCTAAAATACAATAAATAGTGTTGCATAAGAGTAATCTCTACTGACAAACATTGCAATGCAGGCAGGTATGGGCTTACTTAGGTGGGAACAGTCAAATTAAAAGACAGATTTAAAAAAAAAAACACAAAGAGATAGACAACAGAACACTGACAAGATGATTGTTTAGAAAGAAATACAAAAAGGGGGGGAATCTATTTCTCTTTATTATCCTGCAGCCTGATATGGAATCTTACTTCCTGCATGGAAGGAGTTGGAAGAGGATGATTGGAGGAGAGAAACTGTAAAAAGGGAAGAGGCCAGGAATCAATAGCGGCGCCCAATAAAGGCACTGTCAGCACTGTCCGTAGTGCATCGACTGTCCACAGAGGTCTCAAAGTCTGAGAGGTCAAAAGGTTCAAGAGAAGAGAAGAGAAGAAGAAATGATCAAATTCCAACTACAACAACAAAAATCAGCCTTTGCAAAAAATAAATACTAAGGTGTGACAGTAAGGTATGCCAAAGAGCAAAGGATGACATGCAAGAAAAATAACGACATTTTTAGTTGAGGAGAAATATTAAAGGAGTGCACATTAATTTAATTTAGGAGCACATTAATTTAAGGGTAATGCATGGTAGGCAGTCTGCTAAGCTGCAATTTACTTAGTTATCGCTAGCAAGGCTGTTGCACTTTACATCACGGCACAGTTCTGGTACAGTTCACACATAATGGCAGCAGACTCATTGCTCAAAATTAATGATAAGTGTTTAAAAGATGAGTCTGTCATTTCAGACTTGTTATGTTTATCTAGCAACCAACTGTCAATTTTCCAGTCGTTTGTTGTATTTAGTTTCCCTGGCTGCAGAGCTTTTACTGACTTTTCAATGTCTTGAGGTGCACTGTATGAAAATGAGACTCCTAAGAACAGTCTTAAATATGCATTTGTTGGCTAAAGCTTAAAGGTCCCTGGTAGGCGTTAGGCCTAGTATTTACTGTATGATGTGGAAACTGTTCAGACTGCTATTTGGTCTGTCTACAATACTCTTTTCATGCACACGATTAAAAATCATACTACACAAACAGAGATAAAAATTAATCTTATCTGTGTGTGTGTTTTTAAGCATGAGAGGGCTTGCTAAGCCTCTTTAGCAAATACGACAAACCCTGGATAACACTGGCACAGTTTGAGGTATGAACTTATTCAAATCCATTAACAAATGGCTTTTTCTAATTCAAATTGTAAAAACTCAAAATGATTGCAGTTAGCCCTAAACATAAATAGGATACTAAACTCAAAGATGGTGCCTTTTCACTCTAAAAAAATTGCCCACAATTTTTTTTGTGGCTTGTTGATGCCAGAGGTCAGAAGAGAATGGCCAGAGTGCTTCAAGCTGATAGGAAGGCAAAAGCAACTTATTACAACCAAGGTGTGCAGAAGACCATCGCTGAACTAACAACCCTTCAAACTTGTAACATGGCTACAGTAGCAGCAGGCACCACTCCCCTCAGCTAAGAACAGTAAAATGAGACTACAATTTTAAACTGGACTACAGAAGACTGGAAAAAAAGGGTGCCCTGTCTAATAAGCCTCAATTCCTACTGCACAAGAGCTGCCAAGTCACCCAGCAGGATAACTTGGAATCTCACAAAGCTCAAATCATCACAAAATAGTTTCTTGAAGATTACAGTGATCTCACTGTAATGCCACGAGATCTCAATCTAAGAACCTTTGGGATGTGATGGAAAAGGAAATTCAGCTGGCAAATCTGCAACATCGTGTGATGCAGTCATGTCAATATGGATCAATATCTTTGAAAAATGTTTCCAGAACCGTGTTGAATCTATGCCATGAAGAATTAAGGCAGGTCTGAAGACAAAATAGGGCCCAACCCAGTAAAAACAAGATGTACATAAAAAAAAAATAAAAAATGCTACCATCTATGGCTCTATGGCTCAAATGAGAAGGCACCTTTTCCTTTCAATTTTGCTTATGGGTTTTAATTACCTGCCAATCATTCACAGTGTAAACAGAATCACAGCTTATTACTTGCTGTTCTTTTTCAATGTTTCTGAGGCTTTCATCTACCCATGTAAAGTATTTGCCTCACCTCTATGTGCTTTGACAGTCTGGATTTGCCTGTTTATAGGTGCTAAGCAGTGATTGGTTTAATGACTACAGTCACTTTGACTGACTGCAAAAGTGTGACGGCTCAAATGTGCAGTTTTTGCTGCATTGGATGTAAAACTTAAGTCTAATACACAAACTCAGAGTAATTCAACCGCCATAAGAGGTCCATCAATCAAAATTCTGGGAGCCCCAAATACCTGAATCAACAGTTCACTCACACGCACTTGATTGTCTGGTTCCCAGAGTGCTCAGTGCAGCGGGGAACCATATAAATGCCAACAACGCAATCAGGCAGCAATTAAAACTCACATAGTCTGAAACTGACATTAGCCGCTTTCATCAGTCATTACACACTCTAATGGATGTACCTGCTGTGTGAATGTGGCGGTAAAGTAAAACCACAGAGAGAGCACATTCATCAATATTCAATTATCTGCCAAGCATGCAGGAAATATATTTTGTCAACTGCAGTTTTGGGTCACAATGCAAGAGAAATTTCATTACTTTACCCAGCGTGACATGAAATAACATACATTTTTGCCTATAATACTAATATTAATAGTAATAAAATTGCATTACACCAACAATATGTGGTTTTATTTTTCCCATTTGTGTTCTTGTTGCTCTTATTATGGATCAAACGCTAATGAATGAGTAACATTTTCCGGGATTTAAGAGTCCAGCAGACGTCACAGCTCAGTGGGATTTCTAATGGAAAAGCTCTCAGCAGAGAGAGGTAAAGTCTACAAATCAATGACCACACACACTTGATCAAACATCCCTTCACTTGTTAGCGTGCTTATTAGATGTTTGCCTGCAAACAGAACGCTATACACCCAAAAGTCAGTACCAACACAAAGTGTCTCTTACTGTGTTCATCAGATTTGAGTCCATCTGTGTTTCTTTCCACATCACTCCTGTGCTATTTCTGTCCATGTGCTATCATGGCAGATCATACATTCGTAAGCCTGCATGGGCTTAATGTGTTTCTCCATGCAGTATAAACTGGTTGCCAGGATGACACACAAATGTAATAAACATTTCATTGAGAAAGGGTTTCTTTGACTGGCCGAGCTGCAGCTCAAATATTTCTCTGCATTTTAAGTCTTGTGACTGTAGCTAATCAGTTTGACGGTGGAATCATCTGCCAGTGCTTTCGCTCAGCGTCCTGCCAGGTTTTGCTGCTCTCGGCAGGCTTTTCATGGCAAACGGCATAAAACAACACAAGGAAGATATCAAAGTGCCCTTGGACACATGCATTACTCCATACCTTAGCTTTGGTTGTAAAGCGGTGGGTAGACTCAGGTATTTTAGATACTTTCTCACTAGTTCTGAAATGTTGTGTATGTATTTCTGCTTTAAGTACCTTTTCACATCTTTCATGAAAACAAAATGAAAAAACTAAGGAACCTGAGCCAAAATCTTTTCAAATCTCGAAACATATATGCTACTGTACGTGACCCTTCTAGTCGTACTTACCAAAGTTGATGTTGTAATCTCCTCCTCGCTCGCGGTACATTTGGTAGACAAAGAAGCAGGACATGGGTTTGAGCAGCAGGTTGAGGATGGCCATCCCTGTGCTGAAGCGTAACAAGTTGTTCAAGTCACCGTGTGGGTAGAATATCCCAAGATGGATGATGTCGGTCAATATTGTCAAAATCATCCCTATCAGAAACTACAGGGAGCACACAAAAGAGGGTATTATATGTAAAGCGACATAATTGTAACACGGAAAATGAAGTCATTTGGTTGCTGAAGAATATTAACTTATATATGTGGGTGTGATATAAAAAAAAAGTATAGTATACATGTTCTGGAAAAAGATTTTTACAGTAAGCCATTACAAAAAAAGTAAAAAAAAAAAAAAAAAAGATCTTGTCTTATAATGTGGGACAGTCAATATCCATATTGTATGATGAGAAATAACTCTCCAATAAAAAAAAAAATTATTAGAGAAATATGAGTTAAACATGCTATTAGTTAAACACTTGAAAATAAGTAAGTTCACTTAAGGCACCTGAGGAAAATGCTGCTATTTTTGCTCAAGACTCATCCCTTCATTTCAAATACTCAAAGCCTGAAGCCTTCAAGGGTGGACTTTAAGTATAGCTTTGTTCAGTCTATCAGTTAAAGTTAGTCATAGTGGTTTAGAGTCATCCACAAAGCTACATAGCCCCCTGAGATTAATATAATTTCCCATCAATTGCAGTAAAGATTTTATTTAACTAAAACAAACCAAGTAACCACATCATTCAAAAAGAAACTGAAAGAATCCGTCCATTACAAGGACACGAAGATTTAGAGTGTAACAAATATTTTGCATCAGCATAAATGTATTTATGCAGTGAAAACACAACTAAAATGCAGCAACCTCTGGGGCTGAAAAATGAAATCAGAGCTGAAGCACCAAAAGCTGCAGCCCCTGAGGTTGGCTTCACAGGCCAATCAGTTCCCATGCTAAAATGTCCAACGCTACAGCAGAAATGCATAAAGCATTTGTGTTGGTGTTTAGTGTTCAATCATACAAAACACATGTGAGTAATATGCTATTGACCATCTCCATTATGAAAATTTTAATTTTAAGCCTGTTTTGTTGCAAGTCAGAATAAGCATCCCATTTGATATTACAACACTTTATGAATGTACCTTGCTAACCAAACTAGCTAGCAACAGATGGCAACTCCTCCTCACTGCCTGCTCATGTTAATATGGTCAGATTTGACTTAAAAAAAATGAACACAGCCAAAGCCAGAATGTGAAACTCATTTCAAAACTAAAGCCTTGAAAAACCACAACCCGTTGTGGCCATCTTCTATATACAGTCTATGAGAAGGGCTCTGTACTTTTGCTGACCCACAGTCAGGATGAGACTCTAAATAGTTTCCTCTGACAGTCGAGAACAGCCAACTGCACAAGTTTTCCTTCTATATGACATAACAGCTCTCATTAAAAGCTGTTCTTGCTTTAGAACACAGTCAAAAAACAATTCTCAAGTCACACTTTTGTTTTGTTTTTTTTCCCTTAGTCAGCTGATGTCACTAATGTACAATGGAAACTCCAGTCACGGGTTCAGAGTTATGGTATGATGAGGGTTGACATAAAACTACTGCAGACTAATAGATTAGTGTATAAGCAATTCTGAAACTTCAAACATTTAAAATAAAATGGCTCCTTAAGCAAATGTAAACTGTCTGAGGGACTCAGCTACTGTACTGTGGTAAATTAAGGGCTATCTTTTCAAAGGGATGCTCACAGAATGCCCTAGATTTCACAGACAAATAGGTTATGCAGCAGTGCGCCTAAAGTTGGACTACTTTATGTGTCACATGATGCTATAAGAGCGCATGAAGAAATGAAGGCAGAGACTCACCATGATCACTGCATCTATTGAGTCCCTCTGTGCAATCGCCCACACTCCAACTGCTAAAACGCTAAAGTTCGCCCATGTGAAGGCCACTGGCGGCCACAGCATACTCCCCCTGAAGGAAACACACAATTCATACGAGACAGATTCTTACACACTCCAGGAGAGTTACGTGCAATTTCACAGAGGACAAGACATGTAGGTGAAAGAGTTGACCTGAATCAGGAGTATAAGCATGTGTCTGTGTGCCAAAAGAGGAGAGAAATTCCTCAGGTTTGTGGAAAAAAAGCCTGTGCTCATACTCACCAGACTGTAAGCAGCCAGTGCACCAGTACGATGGCCTGGAATAGAGAAGGATAAAAATGCGTTTACACTGAACTGAGACCCAGGACAGCCAGTGTATAGCTAAGAATGATGACACTCTATCACTCAAACACAAGTTAAAAACTTCAAATCATCACTGCGTGCAGCTAATCTGCAGCAATGATTTCTTCTTTTTATTTAGCCCTCTAAGAAGACTGAAGTCGTTGTTTTCAGCCCTGCCAAATTGCATTTTTTATACATATGATTTTCTTCAAACAAAGTAAAATTAATTGATTTGAAAAAAAAAATGAATGAATGAGTGCATCTCTTCTGCCGTTTTGAAAATACCGCATGAATATAAAAATGCACCATCTTACAGAAAACAGGATATTAGTTAGTGTTAGTCTCCTCCAAGCCTACTTTTAACATCACAGGTTTTATAATCCTTGAAAGAGCTATCCAAAATTACATTTGAACCATTTTATTCTTTGGACAGAGCACAAGGACACTTTTGTCCCTGTTCAGTTTCACAGTTAATCAAAGGCATCAGTTTATCAGTTAATGTTCATCACAGAATATAGTTTGTCTCTAATATTATTTGCTGCCTGAGTTCCCCCCAAATTCACTGCATATGAATGTTTAAAGTGTTTGCCAAAATACAGCGTTAGAGAAAATAAATGTTTATATGTTTAAATAATGACCTCTGTCAAAAGGCCTGCTGCCACTCAAAATTGTCCTTCAGAGACTGTATCCCCTGAACATTACCTTAAACACTTCTTACTTAATAGCAAAAAGTAGAGCAGCAGTTTACTGTGATCTGAGTCACAAGCAGAGGAAGGTAGTTGCCACACAGAGGAATTACCACTGAGGAACAGAGCTGACATTTCATTGAAAACCAGCGTTTGTTTGAGCGTACAAGCCGAGGCAATCAGAAACGCAGAAAGTAAACCTCACCTTTAGATTTATGGCAGGGATTTCCATAATTGTCTGTTTGGACAAAGCAGCTCCTCCTTGATCCGATTCGGCGTTTCAACTTGTTAAAGAGCTACATGAAAAAGTACCGCAGTTTCTCTTCTTACACAAACTTCTGTCCAAACCCCTCCTCCCGTCGGCTCAGCCTTGCAAACACAAGCCATGTGACAGCAACCTGACTCGTTCCCATGTGACTCCTGCCCCTCTCACCCCTTCCCCCAACCCCTGGGGTGCGGTCCAATTGGCAAATTTGCTTAGGAAGGTTACTAACTAACTGAAGAGACCCGGAAATATGTGTGCGGCAGTCAGCCGTTTCCGTGCTCCTTGTATTACTTCCTTAAGCAGAACTTGAATTTAATAATAATTATTTTACTACACACACACATATATATATATATATATATATATATATATATATATATATATATATATATATAGAAATGATATTTCACTCGTGTTTTTAGTTTATATTCCCCGCATGGTAAACAGCATGGTAAAACCTGGTAGGGTGAGGTAAAACGGGCATTCTGTAGTCCGTTTTCTGGACTTTGTAGTTTCAATACAGCAGACGTCCACATATTCCAGAGAACCGTGAAAAAAATAATCTTCCCCTTGAACTTTTTTTTTTGTGAGTTCCTGCCTCCTTGGGTTTAAAAGATGCCACACAAACACATGAGATTTCAATTAAAGGTCCAGAATGTATTTAGTACATCTTAGTAGAGTAGCTCAAATAAGTCAAAAGATATGGACCAAAAACTATTCTATTACACATTCTCAGGAGGATATAACTGTACCCTGGTTCAATTTTCCTAAGTGGCCTATCTAAAAGTATATTAACATAAAAGAATTCTGTGAAGTTTTCAGTGCTGACAGAAAAATATACAAGATTAATATTAAAAAAGTTAAACAAGGAAATTTTTATTTAAGAGTTATTATTATTCTGTCAACTAAATATAAAGTGTGGTGATGGAGGTTGACTTCCCAAGCACCCTGTGCTCCAAAAACTAGTGAAGCTCTCTGATGCCTCTTTCATCCCTTACAAATGGGGCAAAGTGGCTTAGTCCACCCACTCTTGCAGATGCATTCACAGCACAGCTAATTTATTGTATTTTAGTAACTGCTAATCCACATCCCGAATCATGTCTTTACCCAAGTAAGGATAGAAAAAGGAAAAATCTGAAAGAAATGCTTGGAGAACAAAGGTCAATGGAGGACAGCTAACAAGTTAAAAATGGTTTAGCTATCTGCGGTTGCGAAAGACAGAGAGCCATTGTCAGATGTGACACACTATTAAGTTTGCTCAGCACGACTAAACAGCATGAAATGGATGGGCCTCAATTTCAGAAACAGCCAGAGAGAGTGAACCAGCAGCCTCTACAAAGAGGAACTCAGTAAGTTTATTTCAGTCACTTGTATTTAAAGCAGCTTCAACAGAACATCAACAACGCTAACGTCAAGCAGCATTAAGCTTTATTGTAGGTTGGACCAGCTGTGGCGTAATCAATGCACATTTTGAGGAAGCCTGTGTGTTTACAGCTCATGAACTAGAATACCACAATGACACTGCTTATTAAAAAAAAAAGAGTTTGGTAGTCACGTATATGTTGATAGATGTGTTTATTATTGTTTGCTACTTCTAATGAGACACTGTCAGGCAGCACACCAACATATCAGCATACACTCTTGCAAACGTTTTCATGCATTATTAAATCATCCAGTATCCACAAGACCATTAGACTGTAATAGATCTTTTGTGTTTGATAACATCAAAGGAGCACTAACACACAGTAGTGTGAAAATGACTTTAAAAGGAAGTTGTGACTGAAGGAGTACTTTGAGCATTTGAGCCACTTGCAGCAGATGCCTGTTGTTTAAATAGGTACTGGTACAATACATGCCCCCCCCCCCAAAAAAACAAACAAACAAACAAACAAATAAACAAACAAACAAAACAAAACAAAAAACAAAACAAAAAAACAACAACCTATAGCCACCTTCACTGGGTTGTCAGTAAACATTTTCCTGATGATAATTGAGCCTTAATGAATACAACATTTGGACTCAATTCACAAGCATTTTCTTATTGCTAAGTCAGATTTCAAAGTAGGCTATAACTTTGTTTAGTTCAGCAACTGGAGGGAGAACACATGGAAATTTGGTATGGATTTATGGATCCCAGATTCCTAGAGACGTTTGGTGAAGTCCAATTAAGTCACAGTCTGGTCAAAAGATCTTGCAGGTGCATTCCTATATACCTTACACAGCTGGTGTGGAAAACATTTTTCTTGTCTTTCAGTCCATAAGTATAGTTTTTAACAAAAACATATGTAATAGCCATAATCATATGTCACCACAGAAACACTTACAGCATATAAAATATGTATAAGCAGTCTCGTCTGTCATCACACTGCCAAACGTACAGCTCCAGTGGATGAAAGCCAGGAGGTGCAGATGCTGTGACAGGCCGGCAACCTGAGTTTACCCTGCCTCTTGGCCTCTGCCAGCTGTGATAGGCTCCACCCGCCATGACGGAAGAGAATGAGTGGAGGGAGGTGCAGTTGAAAGCTGTAGAAATCATTCAAAACTGTGCTTGTCTGATTATTATATTATTTCGAAGGGTGAGCGCTCCTTGCCCTTTGGTTCTTACTATTCTAAATGATCAGAATCATTAAGTATGTATCACTCGTTCCTTATGTGACTGCCATTTGCCTTCCTCACCGATGCCTGTGTGACATTATGTCGCTGGACTTTAGCACATTTAACCTTTCAGCTCGCTGTAAGTCACTGTGGATGAGAGCAGCTGCCGAACTTTTAAAATGTTAATATGAGATTCACTCTCTGTGATTTCTGTTCTGCAGTCTGACTCAGTCTTTGGCACTTCTGTGCCCTTTTCACTGAAGAGAGATTCATGGCCCAGTGTTGGCATATGGCCTCTGCACTATCCAGCATTAACCCTGACCCCACATGTGACCTCTGACCCCACGCGTGACCTCTGACCCCTGTGGCAGCACACAAATTAATTTTTCTCTTTGACTGAAAGATTAATTCTTTAAAATCCACCATAATTAAATTTAGTAGCCTTAACTTGCTGTCCTGAATGTGCTTGTGTATACATGTGTGTGAAAATGAGACTGCAGTGGGACAAACACACAAATGTTACATTTTGTAGTGTAACGTCACAACTTTATCCAGCACAGATAAAGCACTCACACAAAAAACTAATATTTGAACTGAGCACAAATAATTTCTTTGATGTTTTGACACGTGGTGGCAGATTTCGGACTAGCTCCCATGTGACTTCTTTTCATTTCTTGATCATCTATGTGCTCTAAGAAGTAAACTGATTTGGAAAAGTTCCCTTGAAATAGACACCATGGGGGTTAATTAATTCAAGAAAGGTAAACATGCATTTGTTGTAGCTGCAGCTCTACTGGGATGTGGTTGTGTGTAATCTATCTTTTCTCTGGCTGTTGGCCAGGTTTCAACAGGGCACTCTACCAGAGCACTCTGACATAGGTAAATATAAAAAATGCATGACTGTTGCTTTTATTTTGTGCCTGTAAATCAGGATAGCACAATCGTAGTTCAACTGAGATGGTGCTTAGGAAAGAAAAATCTGTGTTACTTTCTTCATCTAATGAAATATTGATATGGATAGATTTTCAGAGGCTTTGTGTGATCTGAACTATGCTGAATGTAATTTCTTGCACTTGCTCTAATGTGTCGTAAGCTTTGTGTTAAAGCATTCTGAGACTTAAGTGTAGTTGGCAGATTATTTTATTACATAAAGATAGATGGTGCTTCTTTGGTGCCTCAAAAATCTCCATATTAAGGAAAATGCTCTCTTTGAAACAGGCTTACATTACAAAGTGTATCGATCAAAGTGAGCCATTTAGGCTTCATCTTCATAAAGATTTGATCTTTTTTCCTTAAAACTCTGATATAAGATAATGAAAGAAAGGGACTAGCTAACTAACTTCTGGCCCAGTGGTGGAAGGGGATTAATTACATATTCTGTGCAACCCTGTTTCCAAGAAAGTTTAAAATATAAATAGGAGAAGGGGGGATTTAAAAAACAAAAAACAAACAAAACCAAAACCAAGCATATGCTTAATTTGACTTTGATGCCAGAAACACTTAAGCATGATTCCCACTGCGTGTTGCATCACCTCTCCATTTAACAACACGCTCTAAGTGTTTCAGAACTGTGGGCATCACTTGCTGTGGTTTCTAAAGCTTTCTGGATACTGGATTTCAGCTGCTTCAGGGCAAAACTCAACATCACAGCCATTGGTTTTCAGCCTTGTCCCTTGCATACAAAGATTTATCCTAATTTAATGAAACTGAAACACTGAAGATGATGAAGATTTCACATTCTTTTTGTGTTTTTACACTGAGAAATGCTATCCTTAAACTATTAAATGACTTGCCTCTGCCACAGAATGATGAACCACCCTCCACTACCCCCCATCATATTTTGTTCCAAAAGCCTATTTATAATAGAATATAAGGACACATCTTTTTAGTTTCTAAATTCAAAACTGACTCGAATTATTATTTCATGGTTGGTACAGTGTTTGGCTTATTCCTCTTGAAACTGCAGCGTCGCAGCCTCATGTGGCTCTTTTACCCATTTCCAGTGATTCCCTGTGACCCTGAGCCAAAAACAAACAACCCAACCAAGTTTTAATAATTGCATCACAGCCTGTGTGTGTTACGTTGACCATTATCGTGTTAATTTTGCATACATGTAAAGATAACAATGGCTCGTGCTATTCCCCCTGCCTATGGATTTCACATCCAAAAGGAGTCTCTAGAAAAAACACAGAATTTGACAATGCAAGCATCATCCTTCACCATCAACCCTGCTAGCTTAGCAGTGGCAGTGAAACTGGCATGTTTTATAATTATTATTACAATTTTAAATGGCTTTGGCTGCTGCATGTTTACTTATTATAAAAGCAGGTGTTAATTTCACTGATTTGCATAAACACATGTAGGTGTCAAGGTAAACCTAAAGCATAGATTTTCCTAAAGGATAAGCAAAGTAAATTATTTTGTTCTGTTCTAATTTAATAAAAAATAAGGAAAATATGGTGTTATTATAACATAAATACCATATTTTAAGTGCCAAAAATTCATAGATTCCCAGCGGTAGAGTAATCACATGCAGTAGTTTTCATTATCTTTACCTGTGAACATGTTTTTAAATAATTTCTTTTAGAAATTATTTAAAATTTAAATAATTTCTTTTAGAAATTATTTAAAATGGGACATTTTTTTTGTCAAAGTTAGTATGTGTTAATCTCAGAGTCAGTATAGCTCTCTTTAGCAGACATATTTTTGCTGTCATTATTCTTAATTTTTAATAATCCTTCTTTATGGACTTCATGGACTTTCTTTTTGTTTTCTGCTAGTGTGTTTAAATTATTAATCCTGTCCACGTGAGGTCCAGCTTTCCCAAGGATAACCTCTTATGTTCAATTAAATAATCTTTGGTAAGATAAATCAGTGACTGCAAGTTCCCTCCTGTCTGAGGTGGCAAAGCAACCCCAAGCCATAACATTTACAGCACTGTGTCTAAGTTAGAAGAAGCTTCTGCTCCTGATCAGCTATCTTTGAACACATTATTCCAGTAGGTCTTGTCTTTCTGTATAAATGGACACTGGCCAATTATAGTTTTGCTCCAATTCTATTTTTAGACTGCAAATTCGTGTCTCTCAGATTGTAGACTGATACTCTTTGATACAGATGGTTGCGAGAGTTATCTGCAGATCCCGTGATTACATTTTCAGGTACTTGGAGGCTTTGATTTGCTTCTCACTTCTTCAAAATGAGATAAATTTCCTGTGGCAGGCAGGAAAAATTAACAGTTATTTAAAATCTGCACCATTTATAGAATAATAAATGCTGGAAATCTTTTTAAATCTCATGGCAGACTCACAAAAATCAAAACCTTTTACTTGTGAAGGCCTCGGAGAGCTCTTTAGATTTGTGACACCGTACACCACATTAGCAAAGAAAAAAACTTGACCCTATGATGTCAAAGGTATAAATAGGACAGAATCCACCTGTCAACTCCTAAGAAGGCTCTTATCATTTTATCTATTTGAAGGTTTAGGAAATGTAGGCGTGTTTTTACTTACTTATCTGTAATTTATTTATTGAAATTATGAAAATGAACAAAAAATGTCAGTTTTAAATCATATTTGTTTGAGCACTAGTTTAAAAGAAGATCAAATGTTTTCTTGTCCAAAAATATATTTAAAAAAGTAAAGCACTTTTTTCAAATAAATGTTTTATGTGATATAAGAACTGCATTTAGAAATGTTCTCCTTGTGTCTCATCGCACAATAGTGTCGATGAAATTAGCATTTAGATAGAGAATTTGCTTTTGAGGATTAACAGTAAAGATGGTTTTGCCAAACAGTGTGTAGACATGTAGAAACAGCTTAGCATCACACAGTGTACATCCTAGTAAGTGTTTTAATTGTAAAAATAAAAACAGGCAGAAGAACTGAATATATAAACACGTGTTTGAGTACTGAATAAATAAAACAGACATGTGAAATGGAAGGTCAGACAAGCATTTTGTTTATCTTACTATCATTAAGCACATTTTTAACAGTGGTGTCAATTAAAAAAGGTGTTGGTAATTCAAACACAATCATATATACAGTACAGGACAGCAGACCAGTTTAGATAATATTTAAAAAATAACTTTTAGCAGTTGTTTGGAATACCAGCTCAGAGAAGAGGACAGGGAACGAAATCTGACACGCTTCTTCACATAGTCACGGCAAATAGCCCAAGATAAAATAAATTTTTTTTAACATTATTTTTGTTTACATTTTTATTTAACTTGGTCTAAAAGTCTTGAAGCGGAAAAAACCACTGTTCTGGGACTCCAAAGATCTTAAAGCAATACTAAAAATTATTTTGAACAGGTCAGCGTGATGAAAACTTACAAAATCTGTTCTTGCCTAAAAATGAAACCACATTAACAGGAACCATGAAGGCAGTAAATATTAAAACCTAATCTGTGTGATAGCTACAAACTTTAGTCACTGATGTGTCACCCAATGAGTGAATCTTTTCAACCAGGCAAATAAAAAGACAAAAAAAACCCCCTGCAGGTTTTCTTAATGAAAAGAATTTGGAGAGGGCGTCTTCCTGCAGGGAATGAACAACACTAAATTAAAACAAGTGCGCTTAAAGTTGGTGATTTGCTGGATTAGGCTGCATAACGTATCCCACAATGCAACATTGACAGGGGTGCACATAAGTGGGCCGCAGGTGCGCATTCGCTGTCAAAATAAAAGACGCGCACCAGATAAGAAGTTGCAACGCGCGTTTGCGTACATAAGATTTTCTGGAGGAGGACAGACATTTGTTTAGAACTCTTAAAGATGTCGAAGAAGCAAGCTCCTTTAAGCAATTACTTTGGTGTTCCTCCACCTCCAAAGAAATGTCAGAAGGAGTCCAAACTGCAAAAGAAGCACGTATTCTCAGAAAAGTGGTTGCAGGAGGTGAGCTGGCTTCAAACAAATGATGAAGGCACAGAGTTGTGGTGCAGAATATGCCATGAAAATCCCACTCTGGCGGACAAAAACAGTGCCTTTTATATGTACGCAAACGCGCGTTGCAACTTCTTATCTGTGCGCGTCTTTTATTTTGACAGCGAATGCGCACCTGCGAACCACTTATGCGCACCCCTGAACATTGAAATGTTATCTCCACTTTGGCCACCTGTTACTTTGCTTTAGCTGACTGGGTGTTGGCAGCAGGGTGATTTATATATTGTGGGTTTGATTTGAAAAACCAGCAAGTCATCACCTCTAAGTACTTGGTCAGTTTAGCAGGGTGATGTGGCTCCTTGGTCAGGGGGGTCATTCTTTATGTTCTTCCTTCACCTTGGCCTTCATCACCTCTTCTTTATATGGTTATGAAACCCCCTTGGTCACTGCTGACTGACTCCGGCACCACGCAGCGACCCCTTCTCCTGGTCACGCGTCGCTTCCGGTGAAATTTAGCATAACAACGAAACCCTGAAAGATAACAAGTGACCCATTATCTGAAAAGGTGATTGAATTGGATAAAATATGAGTCTTTGAATGACCAGAGGCAGTACTTTAACATTAGTAGAAATACTCTATTTTAGGATATAATAAAGAGCTGAATCAGCAACGCTAATGTAGCTGAGAAGGTATAAATTAAATTACTTACATTTAATATTTGTTAGAATTTTGCATCATCATCACATAATCTATGAAATGAACAACTTTAAGCTCAAAACAATGTCATGAAACACTAAAAATCTCAATTTACTGACACTACTGACACACAAATTTTCTGTTTACTGCTATGTTAGTCAGCCTCTAATCTTTTAGTCCCTCTGGGGACCCATTACCAGTCAAAGACTTTTAAAATCTTAATTGTAAACAGTAAGACTTGGGGGAAGTGACCCAAATGCACAACTGCACATGAAGAGATGAGCTGATGCTGATGCTAAAGTGCCTAATGATGCTAGTAGTGAGTAAAAATCTAAAGTAATAATCTCTCACCTTCCTCACACATGCAGTCGTCGTAGCATTTGTTGTTGAGACCTCTGTTGTGAGGTTTACACTCATGTTGCCTCAGGTCACAACAGGAACCTTGTTCAAGAAAAACACGTCTTTTATCAATCAAGCATGTTTTATATGTGTGCATAGACATTTAATATACAACACCAACATCACAGTCCTAACAGTGTAAAATGCTGTTTTCAACGCTGGTGAATACATGGTCTGTGTGGTGTTTTATCACTTTATAAACAGTCAATAAATGGATTTTAAGATGACTGCCATAAGCGATAGGAAATTAGTAAGGTCCTGGAAGATAAATATGACTCTTGTTTATACTGACCTGGAAGACAGTCCAGGTGGTGGTCACATGGTTCAATTGCATCAGCATCCACAGTCATATTTCCACTGCTGAGGTTCTTACTCCGCCTTTTGTCTGCAGAACAAGAAATTAAAACAGCTGTTTGAGCATCAAACCACTGATCAGTGTGCAGCGTCATCCAAGCAAACTGTTGGGTTTTTCACGCAGTAACAAAATTCTACTTGGTGTGTGATCTTCTTTCAGCTGCTGCCTTTAAGGGTCACCATCATCATCTGTCTTCATGTGACCCCCATCCCTAGCATCCTTTTAGTTCACACCAACCCCTCTGCATGTCCTCCTTCACTACATCCAAAAATCTTTTCTGTTGTCTTCCAACTCTGTTTCCAAAGCGCTCAACCTGAACTGTTACTCTGACGTACGCATATTGAATCCTGTCCATTCTGGTCACTCTCAATGAAAGTCTCAATATCTTCAACCCTGCTACCTCCAGCTCAGCCTCCTTTTTGTCAGTGTCACCATTTTCAAACCATACATCATAGCAGGCCTCATTACTGTCTTTTAAACATTCCCCATTCAATCTTGCTGCTATCCTCATGTATAAAAAAGAAATTCTACTTCACATATTTAACATGACACCTGTAAACACTGATGGCAGATTTAAGGCCTCCAGCTGCCCCCCAGCAGTAAGTGCTTTGTTACTTCTTACAAAATGATTATGATGTGTGTTGAGTTTATATTTCATTTACTTGAGCTTCATACGGTGGCCCTGGGAGGCCAAACAGACTGCAACTTAAGAAAACACCATCAATAAGAAAAACGCTGCAAAAGCACACAAAACACAACGGAAATAGGAAAAAACAAAACAGAAATAGGAAAAAAACGAAAATAGAAATAGGAAAAAACACAAGGGAAGTGTTTCTGGGGAGGACAATAACCCAACGGACCAGTTGCAGGAACCCAAAACATGGTAGGCGTGTTTTATCATGATTCATATAATACTGATGACAGATTTTTAGGCTAATAGTTAGGCTAACACACTTACCTCTCATCTTTTCTTTCCTCACAAAACCGATAGATCCTCCACTTCTTTTAAGTGTCTTCCAGCGCAATTATTAGCATATTTTGGTTCCTGCAACTGGTCCGTTGGGTTATTGTCTCCCCAGAAACACTTCCCTTGTGCTTTTGGAATTCTGTTTTATCCTATTTCTGTTTTAGTTTTTCCTATTTCTGTTTTCGTTTTTCCTATTTCCGTTGTCGTTTTCCCCATTTCCTCTATGTTTTGTTAGCTTTTGCAGCATTTTTCTTATTGCTGGTGTTTTCTTAAGTTGCAGTCCGTTTGACCTCTCAGGGCCACCGTAGCTTCAAGTTGTTTAAATTTAAAATATAATTTAAATAAAGTGTTAATAATGCAGTTTGTAGCCATCCTAACATATCTCTAGTAATGGTAATACTGAGTCAGTCTATCTCTTCACCACAGTGGTGACAGATTACCATAAAATTTTATGCAGATATTCACGTCACCTAACCTTTCTGTAGCACCATCAGCAAATGCCTTTACTTAAACAGTGAACACATGTTAAATAGATTGCTGTGAGATTTTCTGACTGTATTCAAGGTCTCTTGTGGATAAATTAAAAACATAGATATCCTGATGTTTCTGTGGAGCCACAAGCAAGTCAAGGGAAGTTTATTCATAAAGGGCCTTTCAAACACAGTTATTCAAAGTGTTTTACAAGATGAAATTAAAAGAAACATTTTAAAATAAATGTTTATTGTTTATGACAAAATTAACATAAGAAAAATAAGTGGAGTTAAATAGTTTTAAAATGTCCAGCAGTGTTGATTAATGCTGTTTTTAACTTCTTTTTAAAATAATGAGAGCTAATAACTGGTTTGATTTGACTGCTTTTCTTAGTTATTGTTAAAGTTGCAGGAGCAGCATTCTGACCTAACTGTAGCTGTCTAATAGTCTTTTTAGGAAGGATGATAAAGACAGCATAGCAGTACCCAAATCTACAACAGATAAAGCTATTGATAAGCTTCTCAACATCTTGCTTTGACACATCTCACTTGAGCTATATTTATCGAATACAGAAGCTGTTTTGGTTACAATTTGAATATGGTCAGTAAAACTAAGGTCCTCATCCACAGAATGAGGTCTTTGGTGTCCTGGGTTCTAGGTGGGAACTCATCCATCTGTCTTTGTTTTTAAACAGCACAATCTGAGTGGTGTTTTTGTTTGACTGAAGGAAATTTTGTTGCATCCAGACTCTGTACAGCAGGGATTTCTTTTTCATTAGTGTCAATAAAGACAAAATATTTAATTTTGAATCCTTTTTAATATTCTGCAGATTTGTTTAATCTGCAATGACTGAACTGTCGTGTCTAAGAAACTAATTTAACTTGTATTTGTTCCTAAGATTACAGCTGTTAGACATAGTGTCATAATGGGCACAGACATTCAGATATTGAGTATTTCTATACCTTAGGCATATCTTGGGGAGCTGATAGTGTGCCTAAAGAGGTCTTGTTAGTTGAAATATACGGGACTAATCACACATAATGAGGATAATTAGAATTATTTTCATCTAGCATGCTTGCCTAAATTAAAGTCACATTACTAACCTTTCTTCTTGGAAGATGACCAGTTGTCTGCTGGTTTCATGTCCTCATAATCTGTCCAGTCAAAGAGAGCCATGTCCAACGTTGGCATCACTTCTCCTTGTCCTTTTCCTCGTCCAGACCTCTGAAAATGAAAGTGTACCTTGAAGCTACACCTTACCTTTTACCCATATTTCAGTGGAAACACAATAATTCTATGCTGACATTATCAAGCATAGACAGTAAATACATTTCTGTCATCTGTGATGAATGCTTAGTTGTTTCAATTAAACCACAGCAGCAATAAATGAGTGTGTTTTGGTTTTCTCACTGTATTTTGCTAGTAAATGTATTCAGTGTGTTCTTAATGAAACTCATTGGACTTGTGTTGTGACCAGCAGCAGTGATGTTTCATTGATTTATAAAATACCCCCACGGAGACAACAGGGATAGCAGCAGAGCTTTAAAAAACAATCGATTGGTAACAGAGAACATGGCTGGCCACACACCAGCATACAAATATACATCATGCAGAACTTGTGTGGTTAATACATAAACAGTTTACAGACTTGCAGTTCATTGAACAAACACCTTTTCTTTTCTAGTCAGTGGGGACAGCCACTGCCTGCAGATCAAATACAGCACAGAGTGGATGGTGAAGTGACATGTTTAAATGAAATCCAGCTGTATTTTTATTTTTTTTTAAAGAAATTGCATTGCAGTTATGGAAAGGTACAAAATGTAATTTTTTACTTCATTATGTTTTGTTGTTGTCTTATCTATAAAAGCAAATGGAAGTGATTAGCATGCAAAAAATCTTTGCCTTATGCGTTTATGACAGCATGGCAGAGTGCAACATGCGATGCACTATAGGTATGATGGTTGATGATGATCGTTTCTAGACTGAGTGAGAAAAAAGCCCACCCAAAAGACCTGAACCACTTAAAACTGTTTTTTCCTATATGTCAAAGAAAATAAAACAAGGTTTGCTGAACCAAATTCTTAGACTCTCCTCGAGTACCTATGCACAATTATGAGTTTAAAATGATCCTTATTTATCTTCGCTCTATCTTAGATGGAGACAGGCCCTTGCATCTGTTCATTCTCTGTTTGAAACAAGCTGTTTTAGGCCAACTTTCTTCTAATTGGCTGTTCCTCCCAAACAGAAGATTTGAACAGCTTGTAAGCGGGACATATGTGCTCAAAGCCAGAGAACACAGAGAAGATATCCTTAATACAGAAGATCCTTTTAAGGATATCTGCTGTATTAGAAGGAAAATGTACTTGACAAAAATAATAATTATAACAGGTCCCTTTTAAGGACTTTTTCTAAAAACAAGATCATGATCACCTATCATCAAAAAGCCATTGTGTCGTTATATAAGGTGGGAGAAAACAGGTGTTTTAGGATGGATACATTTTTGCCCCTCTAGCTGCTCTTGCCTTTTCTTTATTTGTGAATCTTTACTTATCTTTAATAGTTTTTTCCTGTTCTGCCTATTTATACGGCTCAAAGAATGGCTAAAAAAAATCTAGTAAAGGACATATGGTACTGTTTATGTGCATGGCACATAAACATAGCACTCTGAGGCTCCTAATAGGATATTCAAAATTCATGTCAGTAGCTGAATACCTTGTGACTGATCCAAATTTATATAAAAGTGCCATAAATTTAGGTGTCGTACTTTAATAAAATATTGTTGTGGAGATCGGCGTTTGATGGTTTGGTCATAAAGCAAAACTTCTTGATGAATTGCTAAGACATCCCTAACTTGAAACAAAAGCCACAAGAACACGGTTACTGCCACTTTCCTCAGAGAGGTGAAACAAAATAGAAATGTAACAAAGTAGGACTTTGTGATATCTCACGGGGAATACATGATCAATTAAAAAAAAAAGCTCCTCTTGGAAACAGATCCAAATTGTGTCCTTTTACCCTCAGGAAATGTGCCTGTGAAAATAACAATTAGTTTAATTGCAGGGGGCTACCTGCTTGTCCTCTACTGCTCATTAAACCATCAGCATAAAATCGAACATTAATTAAGAAGCCTCTCAGCATCTTCGTACAACTGGATTTGGGTTCAGGAGAGGCTAACAGCTTTTTCTGCTTTGGCCCAATAATATTTGACTGCTGTCAGAGTACAGTATGCTCCCGCGCTCTCTGGGGTCTCAGAAGAGTCATAGTTTCTTTTTCCTTTGCATTTCCTGAGCGTTGTCCTTTTCCTTGTTTGCTTTGCTTCCCCATTCTTGCCTTGTGTGTGCATTGTCTCCTCACTGACATCCTATTTTATTTTGAAAGATCTTTGTCTGTGTCATGTGTTTTTTACTCCCTGTCTTTGTTGTTTTTCTACCTCTTTTGATTGCCTATCCTGTCTTAATTGATTTCACCTGTCGTGTTTTAAACATAGTTGTCTGTACCTTTATAGTCTCTTTGTTTCTCTTTGTGTCTTCTGTGTATTGTAAATGTCTTTATTTTACCCACTTTAGTTTTTTTCCCTCCTTTAATTTGAAGCAGATTTAGAAGCAAAGCAAAGACACTAAAAGTTTCATCCTGGGTTTTTGGTGTTACAAGGGTGATTCATTTCTTAAAGCTTAACCACTCCAGAGCAAATTACATTTGAGATGAGAGATCAAAACAACAGACTAGTCAGTCCCCTGGAAAATAGCCTGACCATTCCTGGAAATATTTCGTTTGTGTTTTTGCCACTCAAAAGTTTTATCACATTTCACTACTTCATCCCACCTGTGTCCCGGTAGCTTGCACCAACATCCTCATTCTTAATGTCACTTGTTTTAATGAGCCAACTGCCAGTTGTTTATTTGATGAGCTAAAAAGGACGAGTGACCTTTTGCAAATAAGAATCAGAGAATCAATGGGTTAGCATGAGATTATTATAGGGCAGCAAAACGTCAGGGATCTCATTCATGAGAATGACTTTAAGTTGAAAACCATGAGGAAATTATTTCTAATCAGGCTCTAGATTTGATGTAAAAATAAGTTTTCTGTTGGTTATAAGGTCCAGGATACATCTGAGGCCAAAGCTGGGATGGATTTTCCAGCTCTGTCTGTCTGCTTCTACCTTATTCAATGCAGTGACCACACACTTCAGCACTACATTCGTTTGGTCAGCAGTCACAGTGCTTAGTCCATTAAATACTACAGAATGCTTGACTATAATCTCCACTATTATCACCATAATCTCATCCAAAAAGTTTTCCTCCGTCTTTCACTCCATTTGTGACTAAGCAATGCGCTGGCATTTTTAAAGGAGCAATCCTAAGGCAAGGTTTCATGAATCAAACATGAGCATGCCATCAGAAGTGATTAGGAGATCTGAGACACATGATAATTCATCGCCAGGGTCCTCACTAAAAACCATTGTTTGTTTTAAACTTACAGGTGTTAAGATGTGCTGTTAAAAATTACTGTGTAAAAATAAAGAACTCTGCTGAGGTCAGTGTCCGTCGTGCAGTTTTAAAGAAAGGGATACTCAAAATTAGATGGGTCTCACTTTGCCTGTGCTCCACCAAATTTAATGGAAATGACTCGGATAATTTTGGATTGTTTTGCCTGCAGAGAAGTGGCACTAAAAGCAGACCTCAATGTAATAACTATTTTTAGTGACAGCACAATAGTAAGGTTTGGTTAGACTGTGGTACAAAAGGAGCTTGTTAGGTTTGGGAAAGATGAAGGTTTAAAGGACTTTAGTAGTAAACATGCAGTTAAGGTTAGAGAAGGGTCGTGGTTGAAAGAAATAACATTTACTAATGGTTTGAAAAAGGTGTCAAGCATGCACACACAACACGCAAGTCAATGGGGGACGGTGAGCGCTAAAGAACCATTTAAAAAGAAACACAAAATGTCTTCAATTTTCTACAAACTGCAGTTCAACAGTTCCTAACTGTCGTATTTTCATCCAGAAAATCAACCGGTTAAATTTTTACTTTAGCGGCAATTGAAATCTGTTTTACTTGTTGTGTTGAATAAATCTCTTCAACAAAATCAGTGAAACAGAGGCAGAAATCGTCCTATGGCAGAAATTTCCCCAAAACATATTACAGGCTGTTGGGTGTTAACGGCAGTTTTGGCAAATCCAAAAACTTTCCTGATGTAGAGACTCTCTGTCCCCACATTTCATTTGTAACAGACCCGAGGAGTCTCAGGAAACCATATATTATTATTTTCCATTATAAATGTTGTTTAAGCATCATTCCGGGTGGCTGTGACGGGGAGTGAGTGATACCTCATAACCCCTGCAGATTTTTTCATGACACATGCACAGCCAGACACACAAAAAAAAGACTCTCTGCGCCCATAGATTTTGTCCTGAGGTGGTCTTTAATAAAGGAATAGGAAGGTAGTTACAGAAAAATGTGCTGCTGGACTCTGAACTCCATGATTTTGGGTTCCAGAGGTGCCATTTTGTTATACAGAACAGGCCATATCTATCAGACAAACTGTGACCAAAAACCAGCCAGTTTGGCCTGCTGGAGGACGTTTTTCACAAGCAGCACCTTTGGGTTCACACTGTAGAGAGTGCCATTTCTATGATGAGCTATGAGGCTTGTGGCAGCATAACGGCTGTAATGGGGCCCATTTTCACTCTATTTCCACCACACATTGAAATCACACTGAGGCACAACACACCCAGCCTTTAATAACCACTCCAGTTTCGTTGGTTACCTGGGGTTTGGTTGAGGCCGGGGACAGCGTTGGGGGATGCTCGTTCATCACCGTGGTAACCGTAGAAGAGCCGGAGCCAAAGACGCCAATGATGGGGGAAGGGGGTTCATTGGGTGGGGTCATGCTGAGGGAGGGGGAGGTGGCAGAGGCAGAGGAGGAGAGAGGATCCTCAAATAGATCTCTGTCCTTCAATGCAGAGCTCAGCTCTGGAGAAAACCCTGAACAGAGAGAGATACATTTATTTTTTTTATGTCAGCAAATCATATCAGTAGATTATTAGAGAAAGTTTAATCTAAAATACTAATATATAAAATAATAATAACAATAAAAATATACTAATAAACTAATATTGAACTGCAGTTAAGATGAGATAGTTTTGTCACTATGGTATTTCAAACTGAAGGGGTTTAGATGTTTTTAACCTTTAATTTTTGTTGCTATTGTTGCTGTTTTTCTGTTTACTATGACTAATTCTTCAAAGTTTCCATAAAGTATGATTCATTCTGCAGCACGAGTCCAATAAAAAGCTTCTCAGTGTCATCTGTGCACCACGATAATGTTCCTGTTGTTGCACAGTTTGGAACTCTGCAAACACCAGACCAAAAACTTGAGTTCACCTCCACAATCATTCATAACATAAAATCAGAGTCAGTAGTGGTAAATCAGAATGTATTTCAAGCTGTCATGCAGTCCCTGAACTTCTTACATTTCCTTTTAATACCTGAAAGTACTGTATTTTGTCACATTATGTCATATTTACAGAACCTTTCAAAGGTAACTGTTATTAATTTAGGTTCAAAGCCAAACAGGTTTGTCTGGGTCAGAACTGCTGAAACTGTCCACTCGATCAAATTGACAGTGTTATGACATATAACAGTGGTTTCTAAGGTAACAGCAATTGTTCTATTGAGCACCATGGGAAGAATGACAATGTGCAGTAAGACCTTTTTTTTTTAGCTATGCCCCTGAGGCGTGGCTATTTGCCTACAAATGGAGTGGGATGCTTAACTGTTTTTGCTTTGCTTTCCCCTACTCGTGAAACCTTTTTGGCAATTTCAGTATCAGTATAATGACCATAGATTTAGGCAAGGATGTTGCTCTTAATTGATGCTTTAAATTCTGACATCTGATCATTTAAGATCGAGATGGAGTGTAGAAAGTTGTCATGTAGATTGGTACCTATGAGACAACATGTCTGTTGCAAGTTGGGTGAACTGACCGTTACATTTACAATGAGATTGTCCCTTTCAGGTTTCCATGTTAGTAGTGTATGGGTACACAATAATACCACACTACAGTACTATAACAACTAGAGTTCATTTGACATTCTTTTGAATTGATTCAAACTTTATTTTCCTGCTGAGGCTACATGGCTTCCGTGTAAAGTTTCTTGTAGTTTGCAGTGAAATCGCTCTGATGTATGTATATCGATGTGGTCAAAAGTTTCCATTCAGTCACCATGGATATAAATGTCATTTAATGTGAGACTTTGAGGCACTTTTGGTAGCAATCAGCAAGCCTCTGGATATAATTCTGCCTGGATATTTGATCCCTCGTCTTAACAGAAGACATTTAAGAATTCATTTAAATTGGTTTCCTGGCATGAACCTGGCTTTTAAATGTAGGCCACAAATTTTCAATATGTTTAAGGTTGGGGACTTAGGAAGGCCATTCCAGCAGGTTAATGTTAGCCTGGTGTATTCCATCCAGTAGAGTTTTGGTCTGTATTTGGGATCATTGTCATGCTGGAACACTGCTATATCCTAGCAGGACAATGATCTGACGTGAAGCTGAGGAATTTGGAGGTAGTCCTACTTCATTATTTCATCTACTTTGTACAGTGCCACTGGTACTTTTCTCTTGTCTGACCTTCTAGGCAAAGTGGTGACACATGTGAATAACTTGTACTTATGTACAACTATTTGATGATTATTTGATGATCTGCAGTTGTTAAGAAATGGCTCCATAGACCTCTGACGCCTGTGTAAATCTACAATTCTCCTTCTTAGATATTCAGAGTTCATTGTTCTGCGTATTGGTCTGAGTGCTTTTAAACAAATCCTTTTTGTCCTTGCAAATAGAAACTACCTGATGTAGTCAATTATAATAACAAGAAGTTAATAAATCTTGGTCTTGTCAAATTAAAAGACAATGCAGAACCTTCAGCACCAAAAGATTTGAGTGAGTAAATGGATATATTTCAGCCTGTATGCATACTTTTGACCCGGTATAGATCAAAGAAAATACAAAATAGACTAAAATTTGTACACCAATCCTTGTTTTTTTTTTTAAATAATTAAAGATTTTTGCTGTACATTCATTCCAACATGGAAAAAAGACAGGTCAAAAACAGCTCAAGTAAATCATGAAAAAAAAACCAAATTACCATGACATTCATGCCCATGCAAACTTTTGAGCACAAATGTATGTCTGGGTTTGTGGTGCACTCACCTTTTCTGTGACGCCCCTTTTCACGCCGGCTCCCTTGTCTCCTGTGCTCAGAATGGTGCCCATGTCCATTTCCATGCCCATGCCCTCTCTCCTTGCGTGTTCCTGCAAGGTGGTTCTCCTGGACCTGGGATGGACTCTTCACACTCATTCGAGCTCTGTCTTTGTCCCTGCCTGGACCCATCTCCAGTCTCACTGGGCTGAGACCTTCCAGGCCTGTCCCATCATCCTCAGGTCTGGCCAAGGGTTGCAGGGGCCTGTGAGAGAGCAGCCCAGCTCCAGCCTTGGCACCCCGGCTGCCGTGCCCTCTGCGGTTCCTGCTATATCCGCGGCCCTGTAGAATTTGCGAGCGGTACTGTAGGGCATTGCTGCCACCTGCTGAGGTCTGCGCCTGCCTCCTCTTGCCACGAGGAGCTCCATGCTCAGCGCTGTATGACAGTGCCAGGGTGGCAAACAGCAGCAACATACTCCAGGAGAGAGCCATTGTCTGTCCAGCACAACACCACCTACTGGGAAGAGAAAATATTTCTCAGTGCTCCACATAATTTATTCTGCGGTGTCTTCAGATTTGATCAGATTTTCCACAAAAGTACAGAAGCTATGTTGAGGATTTGTACATCTTAAAAAATAATTATTTTGAGTATCAAATACTAGTTGCCTATCTTTCAGCACTCAATTTTATTATATAATTTGTATAATCTGCATATTCTGCATTTATCCAAAATAAAAAGTTCCGAAAGAAATATACAAACATTAATGTACACACATTAAACATTATTCCCAGTTATTTTAATGATCCACAAGTTTTCCATCTAGCATCATTATAAAGTTGATATTGCAAGTTCCCTTTCAAATAAATTGTGACCTCTTCATTCTCCTACGACTGTTCCTGAACAATTATTATTTCCTTCAGTGACATATCCTTCTGGAAAAATATCAGACACATAATTAGTGCGACTTCCTTCCAAAGGGGGCATCCCTCATTTAGCTCTGACTATCAGCCTTTTTGTGCAGAAGCAAAAGTTGGGAGACCACAGGTCCTTGCGTGTTGTGATGAGTACTCTACTCTGCTGTATTCATCATCCCACAAATTGCGACTACTTCACAGCCAGCCTCTCGAGCACACACGTTTATTTTGGTGGATTTGAAGAGACAATGGTGAGATGCTTGTTCATTTAAAAAAATGATTTTCCACCCTTCATTCAAGGACCGCTATGCCTTACTCATTATGAGATACTGCAGTGTGCACATGCTTCATCACTGCTTATTCAACGGTCTCAAGAGCTCTCCAACCGTACCTTTCATTACAAAAGTCAACATATGTGTGAGGTGTGACTGAGGTTCTGTATATCTACAATGGCACTTCATCCAAATGTGAATGAAATGGTGCTTAATAAAAAAGTAAAAATAGTTTTTCTTTTCCCATCTTGATATCCCTGCATGCACTGCAATGAAACTCAGATTCAATTGTAATCCAAAAGAGTATTATGTGCTTATGTTAGAACCAATTTCTACAGTCATTGGTAAGAACACAAATGTCCAACACAGTGAGACTGGACACTAAGCAGCCTTTACACTCCCAGCTCAAAAGGCCTGTGTGGTATTTGATTGTTGCAGTTTGTGCTAGTGTGATAATAGCACTGGTGATGTACTGACATCATCTATCCTGCCTCCTGCATGCTCTACCTAGTCGTCCTGCTAGCTATCCTGCCCTAAGCTAGATGTGAGAAATTGTTTCTATTTTACTAGCAATTAATGAGATTATGAAAAAAATAAATAATGGGAAAAATAAAGTGACGAAATTAATCTATTAAAACATGTTGAATTCTCAATACAGAAATTATTCACTATAAAACTTGATGTGTCAAGTTGCCAGTGCGTCATTAACCTTTAAAGATGCTTACACTGATCTGCACCTTATGTTAAAAAATGTTTCTTTATTTCTTTAATCATAACACAATTTGCCCTGTATTTAAAAAAAACAAAACAAAACTTAATGTCAAATCATGTACACAGGATGGTTTGTTTTCTCCTCCACTTAAATAGGCTAGCACAATCCATTGTGTTAAAAGACAAATGGCAGTGCAGGGCATACAGAAAATCAATGAGGGAAAGTATTGAGCCATCAGTGATGGTGGGCACATGTGCTGTGCGCGTCTCCAAGATGGAGTTGGGGGGTTGATAAGCTCTCAGTTCTTTTATCACAGTGACGCACACACACCAAGCTGAAAAAGCACACCCTTGGTTTTAAATTCAGTTATTTAGGTGTTTCTAAAAACAGCACACAGGTGCCAGGGTGTGTGGGTGAGCAGGCTGCAGAGGATTCTGGTGATGTCAGGGGAAGTTTGCACTACGGGTGCCGGCATTGCTCCGAGGGATTTAAAGGCAAACGTTGTCCGTTTGCCTCCGGGAGTTCGACCAGTTGTGCAGCAAACAAACAAGAGTGTGGGGCTGGCCACTGAGGCGAGACCTTTATCGTCAAACAGGCCCGCAGAGTGTCGAAGGGGAGGGTAATCAGCTGTGTCGCCCACATATATATAGTGTTTAGCTGGGATTACACTCTGTCTGTTTGACACATGAATTGATGCTGGTATCGAGTGGCTCGGATCTTATCTGGTCAAAGGGGTGATTTAGAAGGGAAACAAACAAAACATTTAAAGTTAACTGTGGTGCAGGGCAGTGAAACAAGGGGATTGATTAAGGGATTACATCTCCAAAGTCTTCTGTACACATTTATCACAGTAATGGCTTGACATCTGGGGAAATGTGCCTTCTTGCCGCCTAAGCGATGCCCCAGCTTATGTTACTCCTGTGATACATGCCTGTCTGTTAGCTAAACAGCTTTGGCAACTCAGACCCCTTTCAGAACTCCCCATTTGACCTCATCACACCTACTAATGCTCTAATTGCTCAGTTGTGTGGGCAATTAGTGGATTGAGAAAACTGACTGTCACTGTTATCTCTAACTCTTACTTTAGTTGCTTACACAATTATTTCTGTCACTGTTTGCTTATACAGTCAAGTGACTATAGCAATAATGGTATGTTGTGCTGATGATCTGTTTTCTGTTTGTTGTAATCTGGATATTTTTCTGCTTTCTTTTTCTTTTAGAGGCTTTTATTGTGTATATTCTTTTACATTCCTGGTTTAGTCATGTAGCTTTAGACCACACCTAATATCTATGTAAGAGTTTTGTCCGGTGACTATGGCCGAAAATGACGTTTAGTTATAAAAATTCATACTCAACATATATTGTCCCTGCTAAATAAAGCATCCATCCATCCATTTCTTACCTAGTTGTACAATTCATTATCTGGAGGGACTGAAGCCTATCTGTGATTAGGAAAGAAGCAGGGTACACCCTGGACCAGGTCACCAGTCCATCAGAGGGCTCTAAATAAACTAAAGAAATAAAGTCCATACATTCATCCATTCTCTTTGCTTATCCTTATCAAGGTCACGAGGAGGGCTGGAGCCTGTCCCAGCTACCATAGGGTGAGACGCAGCATACACCCTTCACCTGGACCAGGGCACCAGCCCATCAGAGTGCCCTAAAAAACTAAAGAAATAAAAATCATGTATGCGCAATCATCTTTTTAATGCATTCTAGTACCTAATTCATGGCTTCTTGTTTGAATAAACTTGTAGTTTTGGTTAGGCGGCTTTAAAGAGGAATAAATAAATCATTTCTACAGAGATTTTGAAGTATTTCTTTAAAGAAATAGATCTATTCTATTGATGGTTTATTGTGTCAGGAATTTTTTTTATACTCCTACATATTTTAGGATTAACACGCACATTGTTTGTAGAGTTAGAAACAGCAGCATCGCCTGAATTGGAGATAATGGGAGAAGCTAAGCAATAAAAATATATATATAGAACGTGGCTCTTCAAAAAATTGTTTTCCCAGTATAAAAAAGTAACATTGTTACACCTCCACAGAAAAAGAAGGCACCCATTCCAAAGTAAGGTCTTCATAGATGTGCTATGTGAAAGAGAAAGCAGGCGGCGAAGGAGGAAGGCCACGTATCTCGGCATAGCAGCTCCCCGTTTTCCTCTCTCATACTTTCATGTGCTGCTAACAGGTGGCCCTTTGAGGAGACACAGGATCGGGATGATAATGGAGCACTCCGGGTGGCATTCCACATTTTAAGCACAGTCTCTTGTGTGTGATAAACAACCTCCATCAACAACACAGCCTCTTGCCAGAGCTTGTATTATACAAGCCTGTGTGTTGAAGGTAGGGCACAGCAGGGCCTCTGCTACTGAGGTGATGACGGGCCAAACGAGTGGCCTGACAACTTTCATTCCACAGTGAGGTAATCTGCAACTTGAATGGCAACATTTAAACAAGCAAATTATAGCTGGGCGGTAGCTTTCATGGCTTCTGTGAGATAGCTATTGGTTGAAAGAATAAAAGGCTCCGAAAACCCATTTAATGACACTTTTAATAGCACTGAGGGGGTTCAAGGATTTCTGCCGATGTTGGGACAGTTTTGCTTATTTCTTTCACATTTTCTGCTTTTTTTTTAAACATCAACTTTGATTGTTCTTATCTTCTTTTTCTCACAAAAATACCCATTGTGCTTTCTATTTTCTTTTGAATGCTTTAAATCCTTTATTTTTTACATTCATGTCAGCAACCCTGCAGGGTTTGGCTCTGACTTTGTTTGTGCATTGCTGCATTTTTGGTGGAAAGTCAACAGTGTTTTTAACAGTATATTAGGAATTGGAACCCATTATAATTGCAGCTATTAAAAAGCTGTTTTTACCACAACTAAATTTAGGTCTTCTCATATACAGAAATGTTTGATTTTAGGAAAGGGCTATAATAACTAACAAATGCAAAGTGTGTGAGTGACTGTCTTACACACTGTCAAATAACATGAAGTTGTGTCTTTTTTTCCCAGACTTAGAAAGAGAAAAAAAAACTTAAGAAAAACCAATTAGAATTTTTATTATTTGCTCCTAATGTCAAATAACAACAACAATAACAACAAAAATCTATCATCAGCAATCTGGTGCTCATATTTGGCTGTTTATGTGTAACTATATTTATAATGTGAAGTGGAGAGGATTCACATCATGCCATGGGAAATTTAAAGTCCAGAAGCAATAAAAACCAAGTACACAAAAACAGATTTTTAAAAGGAACGCATCTTGGATAATACTTTGAACCTCAACTCTCAAAGGTGTAAAGATTTATTGGTGTCTGAGCTCATCAGTGTACAGAGGGAAACTGTGTATAGTAATATAAAATCTAATAAAATGTTTTAAAAAATCCACATTTTTTGGAAGCAGGTAGGAGAAAAGCAGGTGATCTCTAACAGTGTGTAGAAAACACAATATATATTGTAACAGTTTTTATAAGCCTGGCGTACAGTGTGGTGCCACCTGGGACACATGAATCAGAGTAGAGCGGAGTAAGTATGAAATGATAGGTAATCTCACAAGAAATTGCAAAGGGGGCACTATTAGAGGGCTGGATGATTAAGCTCTGATGAGATCAGGGGCGTCTATCTGGGCTTTGATCAATTGGTCAGTCCCTTAAGCAGGACACACTCATATAAGAATAGACTTAACAGAGATTGAACCCAGATCTGCGGCTCATGTTGGGAAAGTAAGAGAGGAAAAGCAGTGAGGCGGAACAGGAGGCCACCCTGGTATTAAACTGCTGTACGTGTGCATCTTTTAGCTTCACCTGCTGTGACACCAAACCTCCAGGAGCCATCTGCTCCTCTTGTTTTATCCCTCATAGCAACCAGCAGGGCCATAAGGATAAAGCAAACAAAGGATCCAGGAACAGACTGTTGTCAGACAGAGGCCACCTTCGAGACTTTTTTTTCTTTGTTTCCAGACCGCATACAGTGATCTGAAGTTTAACTCAGGAATACACTCCTGTTGATTAATGTCAGAATTACTCAGTAGATCTTATCCACTGGAGCAGAAAGTTATCAACCAGCTAATAATCAGGCTTGTGAGCATATGCTCAATTTGCAAATTTATTACAGGCTGTCAAAAAGAGGCCAGGGGTCGCTTCAGGAGTGTGTGGCTGCACAGGAAAAAAGGAAAGCCACCTATCTCTTTTCAGCTGCTTGGTTCACTGAGCAGCAGCTCGAGTTTATGCTTGAACCAGAAAGAAAAACGAGAGAAGAAGAAAAAATGCACATTTAAACAAAGAAATATAGATGTGTAATCTGCTGTGTCACAAATATAACTCAGTTTTTCTCCATTCCATTTTAATAATGCTGAATATTTGATGTATTGTGCTTACTTGTCTCCTTATCGTCTGTAAAATAGCTCTAGTTTATGCTACCAAATTATCATAAATATCATCTCAATAACAAGCACCTAAATTACAGCGCCAGTAAATGCCTGTGCATAATAAACATGTCTGCCAAGCTGCAGTTAACACCATAAAACTTCATTTCCTCAAGGGCCAATACCACTGACTTCAGCAATATAAGAGTGCTTTGTCTCCCCAATCCTCCACAAACAATATCAATGGGATTCACACATAGACTGGGAGGATTTTGCAGCTTTTAGGTGTTTATTGGATGGCGGAGGCCCCTGGAAGCAACATAGGGTGATAAAAAAAGAAAACAAGAGCCATAAGGAAGGTCCATCTGTCACCAAGTGAGCCGGAGCAGGGAGCAGGGAGAGACAAAATGATTCGGTGGTAATTTGGTCGCAGGTACAACAGATGTGGAACGAGGCCAGAACATTGTCACTGATGCAAAGTAACATCAGCAACATCCTGGGATGGGGCCCTTATCGCCCGTCTGAATGCACTGACGCACACACATACACACGCTTTCTCTCTATTACAATCATCGTATGCACACAAATACACACTCACAGCGGGGAAACCTCCTCCAGACACCCACATAGAGGCATGTTCCAAAAATGCTGTGAGACACAAACAGCACCAGAAGCAAAGCAAGAGGCATCCCACAGAGAGGAAAGAGAATGAGAGAGACAAAGGAGGCGGGGGGACTGAGTGAAAAGGAGAAAATAAGATGTAATTCTAAGAGAGAGGAGAGCGGGAAAGAAAGGAGTGAGGCAGGAAGAGAGAGGGAGGGAGAGGAGAGAGACTGAAATCAAAGCGGGAGTGTGAGAGAGAGATGGAAAGAGAGGGAGGATTTATCCTGTCTTAATTAGAACAAAGTGTCGTGGCATCTCTTATTTTGTGGCAGATAAGGGCACCAGCTGAATTCTCTCTTACACACAACAAACAACAAAGAGCTGGCTTCAGCAGCTGACAACAATACTTGCCCCTTTCTAACCCATGAAATGTGGACACCTGGGTCTGTCTCCGGACATTCTGCATGGGAACAGTTTGACCGGTCAGCGAGGTGGGGGGGGGGGGGGAGGAGGCACTCCTGTTTAGAGATGATCAAGTGAAGCATGCAAACGTATTATATGAACGCAAAGTTTCCCTTCTCCCCCCTCGCTCCGTGGAAGCGAGCAGTGCTGACTGCCTGCCAATGTTGAAAGCATCTTGATCAAACAGATGCAGCCATGCTTGGCAGTGGCGATCAAGGCGAGATTCACACCACGGTGGAGGAGACTGGATGGGAGTTTAGCAATGTAGCCTTTTTGGCTGAAAATCAATAAAAGATTAAAGAAATGAGGAGATTTGATTGTGCAGTGAGTGAAAGAGCAAAATGAAAACAAACAGTGATTCTTTCGAGGTAATTTCAATCGGTCTTTGATACCAGTAGACTAGATGCTAGTTCGGTTCATTACAGTGTGTGCGGCTTATGGCAGGCACAACATTAACGACAAATCACTATCTTCCAAGTCTTCCAAGGACACAAAATTAATTTCCACTTGAACATCAAATGTTGTAACTGTGTCCTTGAGTTATCTTTTCATTTCCAACTCACTTAAGATCGAATCAGTTTTATTTGGGCCCGAGGTCCACTCACGGTGGGGTTCCTCCACACTCCCTCTGATCATGTCTAATGCGCCCCTGCTTGATTGACTCGCTATTAATTAGCATTAACTCCTTCAAGTGAGTCTGCAAAAATTGCTCCTTTCACTTTTAATTGCAAGGTGACACACAGAGTCCCCCCCATCTCTCACTCACTCACTCTCTAACAAACACGCGAGCACACACACACACTCACGCACGCACTGTTACACACAGCGTCTTTGGTGTGCAGTGAGCAACAATGAGCTGTCAGGAAGAGATAATCGCTCCGATCATTTATAACTATCCACACCATTCATCCATTAAGTTCCTTTGTAATGCTGATCTGATTTAAAAGCATGACAGCAGGACACACAAAAGTTAAATTAATTGTCGAGTCAAATCTGTTTTTCCGCCATCAAGCCAAATCTAATCCGATGTTTGCAAACACTCACTCGTTGCTCACAACCGTTAAGAGCGACGCTCTGCCTGCCAGTCAAACCGCGTTTTTTTTTTAAAGTCAGTGAATCTGAAAGGAAAACCTCAGCATTAATTAAGTTATTAAAATGGCCTGTGTGACAATATTAAGGACTACAGACAGAAGCAAACCTGTTTAAAACATTTTCAATAAAAGGATTCAGAAATAAAGATTCAAGTCCATGATGCCATCAGAACTGGGAATTGGACCCAGTCTGCTGTTTGAATATGAATATCTATTTAAAAAGGGCAGAACGAATAAAATAGCAGTAATTTACAAACGTCACAGAAATACCTGAAACAATGTTTGGAAATCAAAGAAACGATATTAGCCGCAACAGTAAGCAATCTAAGCACTTGCTCTGGCAATGATGTAATTCGTTTTTCCAGGATTATAACAGCGATGATTCCTTACTTTGTGTTTGTTTCTCCTTGTTTTCCTCTGATGTTATTTAAGCCTCAAACAGCAGTTCGCTCATATGGCTGCAGGTTGACAGCAGGACAGGACCGAAACGCAGCGCAGCAGCAGCTCTGTAGTCCGCACTCCGGGATGTGCCGAGCATCCGGACTGTCTCTTGCTTCTTTATGATGAGGAGAGTCAACCACTCCGGAGTGCGCGCTCCCGAGTGCGCGTCAGCGTCAGGGCTAGCTTTATCTCCAAATGGGGCTTGTCCCGGCAGGTAAAATGTGGATAAAAAAAAAGGGGGGGGGGGGGGGGGGGTCGCTAGAGTATTGACGTAATACTGACACAATCAGCATTTTCTATCAGTTTTCCAAGTTGGGAAAGAAGATCAAACAAAGAGATCAGAAACTTGACTTTTATGTGAAATTCTCAGCGTGTCAAAAATGTTCCTTGTGATTTGTTGCCTCAGTAAACCTCCTCCCTAATCCAATATGAACAAAGCTACGTAGTTTCTGATTATTTTGGCTTTCCAGTCAGCACATGCGCTTGTTTCTTTTCTCCAAAATTCAACTGTGGACAAAGCCCGAGCATAAAGACACGAGCTTCCTAATCTGATGTAACTACACGCTCAGAAAATAAGCTATTTTACCTTTAGGGGTACAACAGCTTGACACTGCAGCACTACTTGTAGTTTCCAATAAGTTTTCCAGTTTTACTGACACCACAAAGCTTTATAGGTTATATCAAATCTGCACCTGCAGCAAACTAAACTACACCAGTTAATACAGAAAAAACAAAAACAAAAAACATGTCTTTTGGCTGCTGGAGCAAACAGGAGCACTCTGAGAAAATCCACCTGGCACAGGGAGCACAAAGGTCCCAGAAAAGCAAGAACCTTCTTACTGTGCAGTGCTAACCAGTATATAAGACGGGTGCAGAATGAAACTTGGCATGCATTAAATAGCATTTATTTAACTTAAATAAACAGCTAAATCCATAAAAAAAGAGAAATTAATATTTTGCCTATTTTCTATTTGCATTTGCCTGCACGCAGATTTAAAATCTAGAAGAAATGGTGCAAATATGTGCCACTTATGGAGTTTGCTTTGGAGATATAGTATGCTAAATTGCACCTGCAAAGAGAGAAATAGACTTCCAATGTACTTTTTTCCAGAGTAAAAATAATGTAACCCATCTGACTTTATACAACTATAGCCAGGACATTAAAAAGGCTAACTGCTCTAAATTCAGCTTTATCAACTAAATTGGTGCCCAATCTCACTAAAGTTGTTGTGGCTGAATGAGAGCAGATTCCTGCCGCCAGGTTCAGAAGTCAGGTAAAAAGCATTCACAGGGTGGTGGAGATGGCTATTGCAGCACAACAATGCCTGTAGTTTTAGGTTTTTGAGGTGAAACATTTCTTATGCCAAAAATAACTGCTTGCATCATCTATAAATCTATCTTTTCGAAGTACATGGCTCAAGAAGATTCCAGCAATACTTTTAATAACATTCAGCAGCAAGTTCGGTTTTTATATATCCTCTGCAGTGAATTCTGGGACTGCATCTTTCATGGACTGTTCTCACGCAAATCGATCTTACAAAGTCTGCAGAGCATCCAGCCCAGTCTCATTCTAAATCTACACTGTGAGCCTGTTATGTGTTGGCAAATTCAATTCTCTGTATTTGCAGTATGATTGTGTATAAATCACTTGGGGGAATAGGTTGACATTTAGAAACAGTCAGCTATTTTGTTTTGTGCATCCACACTGAAAAATGCACTTGTTAGCTTTATTGAAACCAATGAACAAGCTTTATAGTCATTTGGTGTGAATGCAAACAATGGTGACAAGCCACTTAGCAAACTGTGAGTGCAGCACAGAGGGACTGAGTCTGCAGAAGGCAGATAACAGACGAAAATTCCAACATGCCTTTAGAAATTAATATTGAGTGCCTAAACATCTTACTTTGTGAAGGGTCCAATTCTGACTAACCAAAAAAAAAGACATGCTGTGTATAAAATCCCCAATCCTTGGGTTTAGTTATGCTTAGTACGGGCATATGAAGCAAACATCTTTATTTAGCATATCATTTCATAATCTCTTTACTTGGTGTAACATTTCTAAGGAGGTTAGTTTGCCTGTACATACCACGGTGACTATTTCTGTGTAAGCTTGATCGAGCAGCCCGAGAGGCAGAAAACAGAAATCACAAGTTGGAGCGGAGTTCTGAAATTTGAAGCACATTTACTTTTCCACCAAATGACACAAGAAATAGTTCTGGCCAGCACCTCTCCACAAACAGATTCCAGCATCAGTTCAGACAACAACTGACACACTTTTAGGTACTTTACCGCTGAAACTACCTAAAAACATTTGAACACTGACTGTATTTTCTTCAGATTTAGATTTCCACATATTGCTTCATACTTACAGCCTATGTCAGGCAAAGAATGATATGAGCAGTCAAAGATAGTATTTTAATGGGACCCCTGTAGCTCCTGTGTGGCTTCTGTGAGACTAAAAATTCTTTTTGAGAGCTCATGATGGGAGTTGGTGGCGCACATGCTGGAATCAAAACGTATTCTCACAGGCTTGAATTTTACAGCAGTGTGGATTCTGAAGAGCAGCTGCAGATTTACAATGGAAATATAGGAGGGTGATGTTTTTTGGGGGAGCATTGTAATTCCCTTTTAAAAATACTTCTACAGCAGTTCTGCTTGAAATAAACTTTCTCAACTAATAACATATACATACAGTGATCAGCCATAAAATTAAAATCATATGCCTAATATTGTGTAGGCCATTAACTTTCCACCAAACAGTTCTCACTCAATAAAGCAAGGACACTGGTTGCTGGGAAGGCCTCTTCTATTTAGCTCTTTTTGGCCCTGTGGTTTGAGAGTGAGGCCTGTTGGTAACAAGCTTATTACAACACATGCTGATGTTCAGCTGAATTGGATCTGGCAAGTTTGGAAGCAGGACTTGAGCCCTTTGTTGTAATGCTTGAGCCATTCCCAAGCAGTTTTGTATGGTGCGCACATCATCCCGTTCAGTACCAACCACTGTAAGGTGTGCAGTGGGTGGTATGTGAACAAAGGAGGATGTTACAGGAACCCAGATTTCCCAGAACACATTGCAGTGTAACAGAAAAATCTGTCATAGGTTTTCAATATTGTGTCAGACTGATGTATATACCAGATGAAACACAACTGCAGTAACAAATTAAACAGCTGATGATATTTTCACTGTTTTTTGTCACAGCAGGAACTAAATTACAAGCTGCCAATGATGATGATGTACCTCCCATCATTTTGAATAACGATGTGTTGTGATTGAGTATGCATAAAAATTACAAGGAGTTGAAAAGGCACCTAAAAGTAATACAAGATACAAGGCTGTGTTGTATAATTAATACCAAAGTGTCAATAAAACAAATGAGAAGTTAGCCAAGCTCAATAAAATAAACAAAAACTGAACTATCTTGTTTTTTTTTGTTTTTGTTTTTACCAATGAAGTTGCTTAAAATTGAGACATGCGACCATTTTGAAGGCCATTTTAGCACTTCACTCCTCTGCAAACTCACTGTCCTCCTTGAACACTAAATTCCACCTTTCTAAAGGAAAGAATAAGTCAGTAGTGGATAACATTTGAGTGAAAAAACTCAGATGTGTGAGAAAAAATTCTATTTACCACTTCCACGGGTAAAACCAGAAAAGCCATTTATCTAAAACAGTGGCGGTACCCACATTATCATGTTGTATGTTTAAGGTCATGTGATTGATTTAATTGATGTTATTGTTGCTCAGAGTCACAAAAGGTTCAGCCACAGCGTGTTGAAATTCAAACTTGAGAAGAAAACTTCTTTTGAAACGACTGTGTTTACTGTAACTACAGTGATTTGTGTTATGCAAACAGTAACAGTCAATGCGTCACTGTCTCACTGGAGCTGTGGTATCAGTGTGTTATGAGCCTTATCTATAATTGGAAAGTTGTACAAAAAAAAATGTGACAAATGGTCTGTTCCACTGCAGCTGCTGAGGTTTTTTGAAGTCGTTTTTGTGCCTTGTCAAGTGTTTGGTGAAGTAGTTGGTATGATTTTCACAACATCAAACCAACTACTCATTTAGGTCAGATTATTGATGACTGGCTGAGAAAATACAATGCTAACATAGGTATGCATGCATGTGTGATTTGTTCCCCCAGTATAATGTGCTGAATCTCGAAACCTACAGCCACCCACCATCTCTGTCAGTCTGCAGTATGAGGAAAATGCTAAAATGTTGATGTCTCTAATAGTTCTAATATTTTAAATTATAATATTCATCATCTTTAATTATTTGGCATTCTTTTTAGCTGTTGCATTTGTATTGTATGCTTTGAAAAGTTACAAACTGTTTTAAGTGTCATTTAAGCAGGAATCATTAGCGTATCAAAATGTGCATCAAGGCCATGATTCTCACTTAAATGAACTACAAGTTGGGCCACATTACAGTCAGTAGAAAGACTTTATAAGCAGGCCTTAAAAACATTATGCAAAAAGTCAAATCATAACTGAACATTTTTAAATAAACATGTTTTTTTCCAAATTTGATTAACTTTATAGACATTTTATTTGTGTCTACAATTGTTCATAGTATGCTCTCCTTCACTTAATGAGTTCATTAAGAAAAAGAAATCAATCCGTGCATATCTACTAGAGAACTTTGTAAAGATGGTAGTGAGTTTCTTCTTATAGAGTGGCACATACTTAGAATACTATACCCACAGAATTAAGAAACACAACAGGTTTTATTTCCTTCTCCAGATCTATAAAAAAAGGTTTCTAGGTGATCAAACATGTTGGCATAATTTTAAGTAGTGTCATTGTAAGTCTCTGATTTCACTAAGTTTGTTTCAGTAATTGTTAACATGTTTTTTCACATCTCTTTATGTTTGCTTTGTTTTCTTGACTTTCCATGAATGCCAATTAATCTGCAGGAGGAAATTAACCTCCAGGTCTCTTACATGCTAGTTTTCACTTCCTTTTAACCAATTTGTAACATTCTGCTAACCGTGAATGTTTGATGCCAGTCCATCTTATACTTATAGATCTTTTAGTTTAGCATTTTATTAGTTAGATGTTAGTCATCTGCTTGTTTGGGGAAAACATTTATTTTTTTGTATGCAGCAACATTTCACCCAGATACTGTGTGTATCCAGAGTGGATTATCTAACAGGCCTTCCTGTTACCGAATGGGAGTTCCTGTTCCCTGGAGCCAGAGCCTATGTTTGAAGTGGCTTTGAGCAGTTCACTGTAAAGTCAAACAGCTTAAGGATGTCCTGATTGCCAGTTTGCCCCCATTAGACCGCTAACCAAATACAGTCCAAAATGTTACAGCTGCACGTTACGCTGTCACAACACTGACATTTCTTTAAAACAAAAACTGTAGTCATTATAAAAATGTAAAGAGTAAGATTTTGTATAGCCATCGAGCAAGGTGAGGCTGTTTCTTTTCTACACAAACTACTTTTTTCAGCGGCAGATTTGGAACCAACAACCCCTGCTTTTTATAAAAATACCAAATGGCTACAAACAACGAGTCTGGTATGATTTGAAACACCAGGAGTTGTCAGGACCATCAGCATCAATAATGACATTTATAAATTTCATTCATAGCCGTTATTAAAAACAGCTGTGAAAAGCTAATGGCATCATGCAAGATTAAAATAAATGTAATGATTTATGGAAGGAATTAATTATTAACAGACTACATCTGAATATTTCAATTAATACTAAATAATTGGCATAAATGAGACATTTTTTCTTTAAAAAAAAAAATCATTCTCTGTTAATCACGTGCATTTTTAAAGATGGTGGAAATAAATGTTCATTATGTGAGTTGATCACTGGGCACAAAACAGCAGAGTGGTGTATATGCACACAGATTATGATCAAACACTGATGGTAGTCATACAGCATCAGGTGTGTCAGTTCCATGGATCAAGCTAGCCAAACTTTGTCAAGCTGTCTAGGTCCTTTGTAGGACCTAGACAGCTTGTAGGAGGCAACGGGTGCCCATTATCTCATGATGTGTGCATGACTGCACTGATGGACAGACACAACCCTGTCTGCACTGGAAAGTGTAAAAAACCCTCAAAACTAGCAAAAAAATAAAAACAAAACCCCCACCAGAGCAGACCTTTCATAGGCTATAAGCAGATGTCACCACATCCATAAGGGCAGGCTGCAGAACTGGTTGTGTGTGGGTTTTGGCAGTGGGAGTGATGAGCAAGAGGAAAAGCAGGAGGACCCCCTGCCAGGCCTCCTCATGCATTATCAGCTCGAAGCTCCCCAGCAGGCATCAACCGCCACATACTAGGGTGCTGAGCTTTCATACTGCCAGGGGCAGGTTTGGTTTTTTAATATGGGGCAACTTTCAACTTTCCCGATTTCTCTACTCAGTTCAAAACTCTTCTGACACATCCACAAAGAGAATGCAACACACACACACACACACGCACGTGCACACACACACACACACACACAAAAAGGTAAAATATAGGTTTTCACCATTTAATTAAAATTGATTGTCAAGAGAATAATAATACTCAAAAGTGTGCTTGGTGTGCTTAACTGAAGTGATGTAATTTCATATATATATATATATATATATATATATATATATATATATATATATATATATGAACTATATACACACACACACAATTGTATATCACATATATGTACAAATGAAAAATACAATATTGCAATATGAGTACACAAGTGAAGCAACTGTGACTTTGGGAGATATTTTCATACCAAGAATTTTTTTAATCAGAGCCTGCCTTGAATTTAGACCTTTGTGATGAAGTTAACAATACAATAAACCACTTCACATCAGGTTTGATGTTTGTTACAACTAGAAGCTGCCATATTATTGCCTTAAAACAAATATCTTTTGACTCTGGGATGGATTGCAGTGTGTATTTGTACATGCCAGGTAATTACAGTGAATGCATGGACTCATGCCACAGCCAGCTCAGTGACATCAAGTTCCATGTGATGCTTACAGTTTACTGAACCTGAAATATGCTGTGTTAATTTTGACACCAAGCACCTTTGGAAAGACTTAAAGACTAAAAATCTACATCACAGTAGAATACTGCCACCTTGTGGAGGAACACTGTAGGTTTCTTGAATTGCTGTGATAAAGTGCTGCTTCTCCCACTGATCAAGCTGATCTTCCCTGATTCCACATCAACAGCTACATAAATGACAATGACAGTGATTCTTAATTTCAATTCGATTAGTGGAGTGAATGTCATAAAAAGAAACGTGAGTTTTTCTTTGACTATGGCCTGAGAGTGCTGGAAAAAACTGACATTTGTGTAACATGACACCTACAACAGGAATTAAATGCAAAACTGAGTGAGTGAAATCACATCAACCTTAAGGCACATTAAATACGTCTCACCACTGAAAGCTGTAATTATTCCTGCTGCTGTCTCTATCTAGCCAAAAAGTCAAATCCCTTAGATGTACACAGCCATGTTGGGAATGACAGGCTCACATTTTCAAAATAAAAGCTTTGTAGATAAACTGGTAGTACTGATAGCTATGATATGATTAAACAGAAAACTTGATGGATGTGCAAGAAAGCAATATGTTCATGAAGCCAAAAGTCGACTTTAAAATGAAACATACAAATCTCCCAATTAATGATCACCCTTAAAAACCCACATACATTTTTAACAGTCAGCGTTAAAATCGGTTGTTCACTCAGTGGCAGTATACGATCATCCTCCTTACATTCAGAGCTTCAACTCAAACCGCTTCTGTCACATTCAGGAAGGAGAAAAAGCACCGCAGTCCTTGTTTGGTTTCCCGGCTGGTACTTCATACTTGAAGACCACGCTGAACAGTTTTCCCCCCAGTCGGTCGGCCAGCCACGAGTTTTTGATAACTGCCATCTTGAGGCTCTCACAGCTGAGCATGGCGTAGTAATTGGTGTGAATGGCACGACCCATTCCCTCGATGATCACCAGGTCGGTCTGCCGCTCCCGCACAACCATCGCCAAAACTTTGTCCAGACGGCTGGGAAACAACAAAGACGTAGAATCACCTGATTTCTTGTCAGGACAGGGGCTTTAATCAGATTTATCTTACTCCTCCTCCCCAAGGAGTCAATTAACAGCTTATGTTAGCCACACTTTGCACTATTATTTTTATCATTATAGGAGCACAGCCACGACTATCACACCGTCCAAAAAAAGGAACTTAAAAGTCAGAACTGTCTTATCAGTATTCGGCTCTCCCGCCATCACTAATGTGATATTATTATCTTATGCTGATTACTTTAATATCAGTATTATATTAGGGATTGACTTTCTCATCTCATCATACAGAGCCAAGAGAAGTCAAGTCAAATCAGGTCAGAGTCTACATCACATATTAAACACCTTCAGCTGATCAAAGTGCTGTACAGGTTATACAAAATATACACTATACATATTAGTGACTAAATCAACTATAAATACAAAGAAAAAATCAAATAGACAAAGTGAATAAGACTGTGTTTGCATAACAAAAAGTCAAGGTACTCTCGTCAACTATACCTGCAAACAACCAAAAACAAATAGGTTTTTAAAAGTAGTGAGAACATTTTAAAGTGAATCCAGAATGGACTGTATGAGAGAATATTAGTATTATAGGTCTGAAAGCAGATTAACCTTGTTCTTATCACTTCACAGGACTTTTTGGCGTTTTGGAAAAAAAATAGTCAGTTCATCCATCAGTGCTGTGGAGGTCAAATGTAATGTGTTTATTTATTCATTCATTCGACAGACATGGACTGAAGCTTGTATGCATGCATTCAGAGCAAGAGGAGCTCATTGTTTCTGTCAGCTTCAGGCTGCAGTTTGTGGAAAGCTTACTTAAAGTATTTAAAAAAATATTAAAAAAGTTCAATGCAAACTAAAACAACTAACCTCAGATCCAAACACGGAGAACTGGAACCGCTCTGCACCAGCAGCAACCTGTCTTCTCTCAGACCAGCCCTACACAACAACAAACACACCACAGCTCAGTGCTTTGTAGACATCAGCCATATGTACAGTATTATTTACAAGTATTTTGTTGCTCATGCTAGCTCCTAATGAGTAATGTTTTTGTTGCCAATACAAGGCAGCTCACCCTTAAGAATGAGCTGTTAGTACAAGCTATTTGTCATTTATTGTATTTTTTGGGGGGGTGAAGGTTGTTTTTAATCAGTCATTCACATCTCCACAACTATTTGTTGTTTTGTTCTCAATATGGTCACTATGGTCCAAGATTAAAAAAAAAAACATGTTCATGTTTATCACTGTTCAGATGTGATGAATATGTGTAAAACTAAAATGACAAGTAAAACTAATTTATAGCAAACAACTAAAGCAAATGTATCTAGTCCTTTAGGTCAATAATAAAAATCTATACCCTAAAGAGTTTGTCTCATCAATATCAAACCCCATTTAAAATCACTTATATACACTCACTCAATGACGGGATCCATAGCAGCAATTCTTTCTGTCAGTATCTGCAGTTCACCATTCGTTACGTCATTCAGAGCTGGACCAGAGTTGCTGGCCAATACCACCTAAACAGTAGAATCATTGCAGAGTTTAATGAACATCTGACCAAATACTCTCTTTTTGTAATTATTCTGTCAATTTCCTACCTCTGTTCCTCGAGAGAGAAGCTCTCTTACAAAAGGCATCACCCCTAGAATGATGTCTACTCCACTATTATCTACGAAAAACAAGGCACACTTATGAGGAGGACCCTGCAAGAGAAAACCAGGATGGATGACATTCAGCCATTAATTATCAAGAAAATAAAACACAGCAACATTCCTGCAAGTATGCAAAACACTACTAATGACCACCCAGAAGATGTTATCTCTTTGTGGTTCATCAAAACATGCTTATCCCTAGTTCAAAAAGTGTTGAACATAAGGTGTTTATGGTAGGTTTAAGATCATTTATTGTCTCAGTTTCTGTTTTCACACGAAGCTCCTCCAGGGAAATGTCTAGAAAGGTACATGACTGCAGTACATATGCGAAAAAGCTTCAATCACATAGTCAGATCCAGAGGGAAACAAAGTTTGCTTAATTTCTAATGAGAACTCCAATGAAAGAATACACTTATATCCAACACAGAGGTGAAAACATGTCTGAATCAAACTGCCTGCTGCTGTGTGATGCATGTAAAAATGCACAACTTCAGCCAAGATCCAGGCCTGATATTATAGATACTGCCCTAAGATCACATGTGAAAACAGCTTGTGAGTGTGAAGACCAACAGAATGAATCTGACCTTTAGTCTTTCAAGCCACTGGTCATAGGAATCAACGAGCCATGGCCGCTCTGAGAGGGGAATAAAAAAGAAAATACAAAAGTCAGTCTGACCACCAAGAGGCATAAAAGCAGGTCTTAAACCTGACAGTGTATCATCAGCAGACATCAGAAGGTGTAACAGCAAGCAAAAAGGCACACAGCTTATAGGAAATGTTTGAAGTGATGTCAAACTAAACAGATACCTTCCTCTTGAAAATATCAATCTGTCTCCACACCAGCTGTACAACAATGTTTACTTGCACTTAAAAGTTCATTTTCATGCCTCAGTTGTCATGTGATGCTGGGAGATTTTCAATATGCCATCTTAAGGCTTAACGTTTTTTCTCTCTCCTTAAACTAATATGTGATTGGAAATCCAATCAAATCAACCCAAGGTGTACCCATGCGATGACATTAAAACTAACCAAGTTACTTAAGAGGAACAAAAGTTTGGTCTTCTCATCTCTCACATCCTGACTGGAAGGAGATAAAATGTAAGGACGCAAGAGAAAGTGAGAGAAGCAAGGAGACATGTTAGTATAATAAAAATAAGCCTAAACGTTCTGTCTGTCTGACTGCTGTTGAAACACAGTTGACCCTCACATTACACACAATGTGCTTGCATGGACTGAGACACAGATAGACCTCTGACAGTGCTTATGCCCTGCTAACATGTAGTTAACAATACATCTGCAGTGCAGTTGCAATTGTAATAAAGTACTTGGATACCTTCCAGCTGTCGTTTAGCCTCCTCAAACCCAAACTCGGGGTCAGATTCCAGGACGCTGTAAGTGTCAAAACGAAACAGACTAAAGTGAGCTCAAACCAACAACAGTTTACCAAAAAAATAACAAAACTTTCAAAACTTCAAGACTGAAGCTAAAATGTTTTGTGTCTCTAAAAGCTTGTGCAGCTGGGTTGATGTAATCTATGAACCCAGATGCAAGAGATGAAAAAAGTCCACTCACTCTGACACAGCCTTGGCTCCCCAGTCAAAGACATTCCCAGCCAGGACACCCCGGACTAGGGCAAACTGTTTCTCCTCCCAGCTCAGCTCATCCAAGGACTTCACTGCCTTTTGATAGTACTTGAGAGCAACGTCATTCTCCCTCTGTTTAATCTGAAATACAAAAAAACAAAATAAAATAAAAGTTCATATTAAACAAAGGACAGATTATCTAGTCACACCAAAGGAAAAAAACAAAGAAAAAAGTAAAGTAAATAACAGTAGAGTGTGTTTAAGACCCATGTACAGGGTAAATTCAGCAGGTGGAAACCACATCAGCATGAGCATGACCAAAAATGAAAGGAAAGAAAAAAAAACAAAGTCAACAAAAAGAAAACTACAGAGCCATGAGATTGGTCACTAAAGGCCAATTCAGCTGTAAAATTCAAGAAAAGAGCATAAAAGCAAAACAACACATTTGATAGATTTCACTCAGACCTTAGAGTAGGGATCAGGAAAGTTGAACTCGTTTAAACAGTGTTCCCTCGTGTCTAACAGACTTCTGACAGTGAGGGATCCATAAGCACTAGGTGAGAAGAGAAGCACTCTACATTAGCAAGAGAGAAACATATAGAAACAACCGGGCTGGGATAATAAATGCAAAGCACTTTTCCACAGTTTCCCCCCTTTTTTAATGTTCTGAAATAAACTATTAGAAAGTTAAAATATATAAATATCTGGAATTTGGAAGTATTTCTTCTTTAATTTTATAGACTGTTACAGACCTAGTGCAGTGATTCTATTACTAATCCACACTTATGGAGTGCAGCCCAGTCCTAAAAACTGAAAGAGTAAACAGGATCAACATCAAGATTTTGCAGGTATAAAGAGATGAAACTAATGCAGACGGTGAAGAAAGAGTTTTAGTTTAGACTTAAAGTAACCTCTGAGTAAACTAGATGCAGTAGCAGAGCCACTAGCAGTCCTTACAATGGCTGTTGACGAAGGGTCTGAAGCTTGTGTCTGTATTTCTGACGGAACTTCTCAGCACGCAGGGCTGCCTCCGGCATGTCAGGCTGACTCGCTACAGCTCTCTTAACCACCTGCTCAAGGATAAAAAAAAAGTAATCAGAAAACACTTCAACTTTTGAGCAAAGAAATAAAAGAAATGTGTATATATCACCATGTAAATGGCAAATATTTTGACTAGAACTTTTCCCATATCCAAAAGGGAAACGTGAAGCTTTACTGTCAGACCAGGATCAGGTCAAAATTCATTCCTTTGTTAAAAAAAAAAGATCCCACCACATAAGAGACAGATCTCCCCAACAGTGTCCCAAAAATCGTATGCTGGGTTCAAACTCCACTATATCAACCCGATTATGAGCAAAACTGGGATAATTTCTTTGGGTTCAGAAGAAAACAAATGGATGTCATGCACAACATTTTCTTTTTGTCTTGCATGCTGTGTCACAATCTATGAGAACCTATGCCTTATCTGAGATTCCTCAGTACGTCCTAACAGAAAGACTGGCATGTTAGAATTATTTTGAGCAATTTAATTGAGGTTGACCAAAATAAACACAGAGCAGTCTGACAGCCAACGATGCTGCCAGTGCAGTCAGGTGGAACTGTGACTAGACTGGCAGATAGCATTACAAACACTGCTTTGGTTCCCATTGTGTTTACATTCTTTAGTGGAAATTACTAGCTAGCAGCTCTTCCTGATGCTGCATGCATGAGTAACGTGGGAAGAACGTGCAGTCAGTCATGTCTATAGTAATGAGAAGACAACATTACTTTGTAGCTGTCTAATCTGACAGAGTTAAAATATTAATAGAAACAGACACCTTAGAATTCATACCTTTGATTTCAAAGCCGAATGCTGGGCTCCGACTTGATTTTTGTCATTGTGTTTTTTTCCCCTTCTTTTATGAATAATTTTGCAGATATTTACCACATTTAAGTCATGCTATTACAGCTATGACGCCATCCTACCCCATCTAAGGCCTCTTCGAAGCAGTATAGCCAGTATTCACGGGCCAGAGCATCCTCTGTGAGGTCCACAGTGTCAGGGATGTAAGAGGAAGGGTCTTGCAGCAGAGGCAGGTTCACCAGTTGCCTCTCCAGACGGTCCATCTCCAACATGTCAAACTGTACAACAAAGAGACAGAAAAGATTCACGCTATCAAGCCTTGCCCATAAAAGGCTTTTATGGATAAAAGCCTAACCACTCAGATAACTTGACGTTTATTCCAGCTGTTAAACTGTACAAGCCTATTCCCGCTACCCTTCTTAAACACCATCATTCCAGGATGTATTTTAAAATATTTCCCCTTTTTCGTGGCACTCATGTCAGTATTGTTTCTTCAGTGCGTCAACAAAAAAGATGAGCGTGAGATGTAGTAAAGAGGAGAGGTTAAAGCAGAATTTAACTCTAAAAGCCAATGAAAGCCAACAGATTCATTAAATGGACACAATCAATAGTCCATTAGAGGAAGTCCTTTCCTTTTAAAGAACTTAGTACATCTGCTGATGGTTTCTTGAGAGGAAAGAAAAGCAAAGAAGTCTGCAGTAATGAAAACTAGTGAATGCAAGTTGGGCACAAGGGTATTTCAGTGATTGTGGGCTGAGGGAGGGAGACTGGGAGTGGGGAGGGCACATAGCTGCTCTTGCTACTACAGTGACCTAGAAGCTCAAGGTATTACAAAAAAAGCAAAGTGCACACCTGAAACACTTCACATCCTTTAAAACCATCAAACAACATATTATTTTCTATTGTTCATCTAATGTGAACACACAAATGAATGCCTGTCACAACAAGTGTTTCAGTGTTTGCAGTTACACGACGTGTTGAACAGAACCAATGTGCCATCAAACCACCAAACAAGCAAAGCAGGCAGAGGTACTTACAGGAAACTGAAGGAGAGAGTTAGAAGAGTGTGTGGACAGAAAATGGGGAAAAAATTAGAATACAAAGATGAATGGAATGAATCTTTTTATGACTTTGTATTCAGCGAGAACAATAATGATGGCATCTCCATCAAAAACGAAAACATTAATTGAAGCTTATAGACAAACTTATCAATAATTAGACGGAAAAGGATGTAAAGAAAAAAAACATTAGCAAATGAGGGCTGATGTGCCATGTTGTGCTACGTGGCCCAGCTTCAGGTCTTCAGATACCACAAATCTCTAACTCACTGTGGACTCACCGTTCCACTACGAGCACGTTGCATAGGATTCATGTCAGGAGAAACGCTCATCAGACCTGAGCTACCTGCGTAATTCTCACCCCAACTATACTGGTTTGGATCTAGAGGAGAAAAAATGTAAACGTTAATACATTTACCAAACAATGTTTGGATTACGGAGAATTTTATAATCATTACAGTTAATATTTAAACATGTCTTTTGCAAAGTTAACGTATTTAAACGTTACTGTTATTGGTCTTTGATGATACACCATTCCTTTAATATACTATTATGGCAGTTTATGAAATGTGTTTTTGTCAAAAACCACCTCCACAGATTTTATTTATACTTAATCTCACTGAAAACTGCTTCCAAAAAAATTCTCGTAATACTGTTAAGTTTTCAGTTATTCTTTTAATGTTTCCCACAGAATACCCATAACTGTTCCAGTGGTCACTGTGGATGGACTTTAACTTCACCATCTTGGACTCCAACTAGCAAAGGCAGTCCCTGTTGTGCAGTCTTGAACAGCTTAGTGAAGGAGCACTAGTGCTGCAGGTTCTGGTTAGAGTGGCCCTTCAACTTGCAGTGGATCTCAAGGGCAGGAAAAAAAAGACTACTTTTGTCCAGCTCCAGTCCGTGACGGCGGAGTAGAGAGTCTGTCCAACCACAGGTTGAATCTAGCAAGCTACTTGATATAAAGGAGTTTGCAGCTACTAGTTAGCAGCAGAAATGATAAGATAAGAACAAGGGCCCTGTCAAAGACCAACTAGATCAGGTTGTTGTCTATACCAAGCAGAACAGTCAAGTGCAATCATCGTTGTTTGAAAACCACAACAGGTATTAGCTGTTTCTTTCTTACTGTCTTCCTCTGCTCCTTTAAGAAAGGCTCCAATGGCTCCCAAATAACCTTCATGTCTCAAAAACAAGGCCTGAACTTCACCCTACAACAAAACAAGAGGAGGTCAAAAGGCTGTGGTTTAAATATTGTACAGTTCACAACTACACTGACATGAAACAAATAGACGACTGCCTTTTGTAAAGTTGTTTCTGTGTCAGAGCACAAAGTTTTGCTTGCCTTGGTAAAGAAGTTGATGCTATAGGTGATTGTGTGCATGGTAACAGGGTGTCCTCTAATAAAGAAGCCTCCAAAATACACTCTGGACAGGTTGTGAAGCTTGGCATAAAGACAGGCCAGCTGCCCGATGTCATTGCTGATCATATGGAGTAAACTCTTGGCCATGTCTTCTTTAGAAAACTCTAAAATTCAGAGCAGGTTATATGAACATAAAGGCATAAAAGAGGTAAGACTTTATATTAGTATATAAATAGCACCGGGATGGCACTGTGATAGCCTCCATAAGACAAAAAACAACAACAAAAAAAAGCCATATTAAAACACTTCCTTATTTTTCAAACTGGAACTATAACCTAGAATAACTACTTACCTACAATAATTGCTCAACAGTAGCAGCTGAACAGTTACAGACTTCACTTCAATAAATTATAAAAGATGTTGAATTTTCTGGTATAACACCATCCCTTTATTCCATAATATTCACCAATACAACACCGGATGAAGAGGCATCAATTTGATTCTGCATTTGTAATAAAACTGGAAAATATTAGATGCTTTTTTTTCCTGGAGACAATAACAAAATTCAATTTATCATGATAGAGTTTGGCTCTCATCCATCCATTCTCTTCTACTTTTCCAATTTATGGTAACATTTACACCTATTGGCAATTTGAATCATCACTTAACCCCTAACCCCAGGAAGTGCATGTCTTTGGACTATGGAACGAAGCAGGAATACACAAAGAAAACCCGACAGGTTGAGAACTTTTTGCAGTGAGGCAACAGTGCCAAGTATAGCTTAGAAGCAACTCAACACAATTTCCTCCTTTAATATGTATGGTCAATATGTAATATATGAGTAAACCAGCATGAGGTAGAGCAGGTCATTCACTAACTAGAAGGTTGGTGTCTCCAGTCTTCAGTCTGCCAAAGTATCTTTGGGCAAGATCCTAAACCCCAAGTTGCTGTTGATGTTAGATAGAAAGCATGTGTAGAAAACTAAGTAGAAAAACTCTATATAGGATCTTTTTTTCCTGACATTACCTAATATATAGGGTGTCACTAATGTTAGCTCAAACTCGTTTGTAATTGCAAGTTCTGACAAGTTAACCCCTCCCTAAAAGATATGGTATGTGAGAGGATTGTTAGGCATTAAACTGGGCTGCAATTCCAATAGAAATGCTCAGCCATGACAGCCATGCTCATATGTCTTTGAGCAAAAACATCACATGAAGTAGTTAACAAGGTAAAAAAGAACAGGGATCCTGCCTTGTTAGAGAAATAAAAGTATCTGGTTATAATCAATTTATTTCAATCAATTAAGCCTTTAAACTGCAGTAGCTACACTTACAAACACACAAAAACATTATATGACAGTTAAAAAGGAAGAAGCCATTTTTCCACATACTGAGGAAGAAACTACTCAAATGTAATAATCTGAGGTGGACTAGTGTGGTTTGAGTTTAAATGCAAATTCAGATATATTACGCTTTGAAACTAGGCCATCACTGGAATACATTTTACCATGAATAATCTGAGCTTACTGCAGCTGCTGCCCTGCAGCTGTTGATCTTCAGAGCAAGCCTCTTTCATTTTAGGACTAAAAACATACTAAAAGGATGTGAGGTGTTTTTTTTGTCATGATAAATGAATAAACTGCAAATACAGAACACAATATATAACCATGTTGTTAGAGTCTGACATTACAAGGATGCACAGTACTGTCTTTAACCACCCACAATTTCTTTATAATTTGCTTCCATGAGATGCACATTCTTGCAAGTTTCTAATTTTTTCTTGGGAAAACATTCTTTGAGCCTTTTGAAGGTCTTTGAGAGTTTTCTTTGGACATTAACTGCTTTATGCTCATTTTCAGCCCAGTCTTTGTACTATTTTCGCAATTAAACAAAAATGCAATATAACTAATGGGATGAACCAGTGTTGTGTCTACACATAACAGACAACTTAAAAAAAGAAACAATTTTAAATTGACCCTTTAGGCACTTTCTTATTAGCAGCCTGCCACTTAAAATATAATTTGCTCCCATTTCTTTAGTTGAATCCACGAAAATGCTAAAGATAACAGTTAACAGGCATAAGACAATACTTTTTTGCAACGACCAGGTGATTCCCAAAGAGCTATTAGCTGACTTGGCATATTGCAGCATGCTGTGCAGTGTACCCATTAGAAATATTTGAGGAAGCTGGAGGATAAAAGAAGAAGTGGCATGCCAAATATCTATAGCAGATGAACAGTATATAAAACTCACTGCCTTAAGAAAAAGGAAAAAATCCAGAGATAAATATGGCCCTTCAGTTGATCCATCTACAGTTCACTGAAGCCTCATTAGAAACGGTCTCAATGGAAGGGTGGCTGTCAAGAAGACACTCTTCAGGAGGGGAAACGGGGCAAAAAGGCTGAGGTATGCCAAATTACACTAGAACTGAACTGAAAATTAGTGGCAACAGGTCACATGGAGTGACGGATATGATATTATTTTTTTTTTTTGTTTAAATTCATTTTCAATATATACAGGTGAGTTCAGGGTAGAAATACAGCAGTCCGTGTCTACAGCCATCTTTAAAACACAGAGGAGGCTCTGTAATGGTTTGCGGCTGCGTTTCAGCCAATGGTGTTGGGAATCACAGAAAGATTTTGATCCACCATGCAGTGCAATATGGAAAGTATCTGACTGGCAACAACTTAATTGTCCAGCATGGGTGTGAACCCAAACACACTGACAATGCAGTGAAAACAAACCGAGATATAATGATTCATTATCAGCCATTAATTGGCCTTCCCATTGAAGCAGTGTGAGAACAAAAACACAGCCAACATCCAAAAAAGAGCTTTAAATGTCCTTCTAGAAGCCTGGAAAAGTCCTCTTTAATACTACTTACAGAAATTACAATAAATAAATAATAATACATAAATTATTGCACCTTTTCCCATTATGTTTTAGCAAAATGTAATGAAATGAGGAGTGACTCAACACTTACATAACACTACAGGTTAGCTAAATAAAACCCGTTCGTCCATGACTCACCTTTGTCGGCAGTAGCAGACTTCCCAAAACTGCTCGCTATAAGATCTCCAGTCAGGCCCAAATATCCGTATGATCCTCCATAGATATCTTTAACAAGCATATCAACACTTGCATGCTGACCTTTCGAGGCCAACTGTAGCAGCTCGTCAAATCTCTACAGTTTAAATTTTATAAGAAAAGTCAAGACAACCTTAAATACACGATTTAAGTAGTTGCTGATAAATGACTTGTAATAAAACCAGTCTACATTACTCAGAATACCTTTGTTTTGGTGAGAAGGGCCCCAAGTCCCCAGAATGTCCCTCCACCTATTGAGCTTCCTCCTATTCTCTCAAATTTGTCCTCTGATTCAACCTGGAGAAAGTGAGAAAAAAAGTGATACAGCGTAGTGCGTTATTCACAAAAGAACCTAGTAAATCAAAAGAAAGCGATCATATAACCTCTATTATTATATTATTATTATATATTATATTTTTACTGCATCATTGAGAGAAGTGATAGCATGTTCTATTTAACAAAAAACACTGCATCTTAAGTCCTTTAAAAAAGCCAGTATTTGTCTGTTGTTTCTATAATTGAGCTTTTTAAGAGGACACAAAGACATGTGGAAAAACAGGGTATTTGGAAAGTATAACAAAGTATACTCTTAAAATCTGTGCAAATGCAAAGGATGGGAAGAAATGGAAACATGATCCAATGTAATGAATGGGAGCAGAAGCACAAGAACAAGAAGCAGCACAAGAAGAAGCATTCTTTATTCTCTTATTTATTTATTGTATTACCTTAACTATGGACACCCCGGAGCCGATGTTTACCAGCAGGTAAGGAAAGATGTCTGGATTAGTCGTCTGAAAGCGGAATTCTGAGTCGGCATGCTTGGCGTACACGAAAGCCTCGTGTGGTATGTTCTTCAGTACAAAATTACAGCCCTTGATGAGGCATGTCATCTCATCCTCTTTGTCCACTCTGCCACAGTACAGCACAAAGACAGGTGAGCATCATCACCAACAATAACAAGCGATCTAATTCAATGTGACTTCAAATTTACACTCTTCAAGCTACACGGGCTACACAGGTTATAATTACAAACAAGCACCAGCTGATGCAAATACGTTACTTTTTTGTATTAAACGACTAGAGTAACAAACTGGGAAAACTGAAACTGTATCTTGCTCTCGATCACATTAATGATTTTTTTGTCGTCTGTTTAATTAGCCGATACAAAAAAAAGATGGCTGCCAAACTTGGCAAGCCATCAAATAGTAGATATTTTCCAGAGGAGTCTTTATAAGGTCTTCCAAAGGTTTCTGTAAAAAAAAAAAAAAAAAAAACCCCATACAATTTGTCTTGCAATTTCCTGTTTTACAGGAAGAGGACAGGATATTGCTTTGTGCACTGGTTACAACAAGAACGGAGGACTATTGTTAATTCAAGGCTGGTCATCCAGAATATGCTAGAAATGTAGCTCCCTTTGTTTCCATTTATACCTACAGCTTCTACACTTTAGCACACTGCCACAAATGCTGAATGATACAGCACAGGTAAAGGTTTTTTTTTGGTGATATCTAACATTGATTTGTATATACTGACTTGAGTCCCAGTTTCCTCTCGATTAGCTCTTTGAACTTGTGTGCCCCTCCACCTGTGGCTTTGATAACTTTGGTTTCAGTGTTAACTAGATGGTCTTTAATGAAGTCCAAGCATGTTTCGATGTAAGCATTTTCAAACTTGATAAAGTGCAGGCGTGCTGTCACCTCCTCCTGCATTGATATTTCATACAGCTTGTCACCAGCAGCCTCCTAGAAAACAGACATACGGAAGAGAAATGTCTGAGTACTTCAAGCAGTCCAGATGTTGGCTTCTGCCACAAGCCCTGACAAAAACTGTGGAATCACTACACTTGAACGATGTCCGGCCAACACTTTTTTTTAAACTCTGTAGCAAATCAGATTTGAAAAAAAAAAAAAAAAATCAGAAATATATTTAGTAGCTGAATAGTTTGACTTCAAGGTGTAGGAATGCATCTAATGTAAAGGACCAAGGGAGATGACAATCATTATGATTAAGTGATTTTTACGGACGTCCCAAAGCTACAGTTAAAGCTTTTCTTCATCCCCATGACATGGTCAGCAAACAACCCAGATACTAATCTAATTGAAAATTATAGTTAAAATTATTAGAAGGAGCTTGATGGAGAGCTTTGGTTTTTATTGTGGAGCATATACCTCAAAAAATCCTGCACATCATAACACCCAGAGGAGGTGCAAGAAAGTACTGACATGTACTTCGTGAAAAGTACAGAGTACTAGCTGATGATGTAAGGATGGGTCAGCATATTTTTCCCAATACTTGATCTGATTTTGCTTTGTTTTTGTTTGTTTGTTTTTGTTATTCTAAGTAACAAACAAAAACAAAACAAGGCTGAACGAACATCCTACAAGTGTGCTGATTCCATATTTTTGGGTGTTTGCATTTTAAAAGTGTAAACAGTGTATTTTTTTATCCGTACCTTTGCAGTGTGGTCGAATGATCGCACTTTGGCCACCTTGTGCTGGACGGTTGAGTAGTAAGCCAGCTTTGTCAAAGAGCCACCTGTTAAAGCAAAACAGCATCGATAATGTCCGATAAGAAAACAGCAGGGCGAATCGAAATGTAAAACGACCAGTAAAGTGACAAACTCTGATATTGTCTTGAAAGAGATAAGTTCTTATAACGGAGTAGCTAACAGCTAACGTGCAGGCTCGTGCACTTGTCAAAGTTGGCCAGGTTGTGTTAGGCACACATCCGCTTAATGAGGTAAAACGATAATCCCTAAAGCTCAGCAGACTTCCATCTTTAGAATAAACTGACTAGCTGTCAAACAAATTAACGTCGCGTGTAAATTTAAGCCGCTACCATTAGCTTTGTCTTCTTTCACCTAAAGTCTAGTGTTTGTCAGAGTATTAAGGCTGCGGTAGAGCTGGTCTACAAACACGAAGATTAGCTCAGTGTGTGCAAAAGTGGCCGCAAAATGAAAGAAAGCGCTCATATTTCCAAGTACCGATATCTATGGCGAAGCGCTTTGCGTTTTCCAAATTGCGGAAGATTTCATCGGGAGGAAGAGTAATGCTTTTATCCATGGTGTGACTTGTGTTGCTGTCAACTCGACCACATTCCGCCATGGTCGGTAATTACGTGACGCTGTGTGCGTGCTGTACGTGCGTGCCCTGCGACGTCCAATCAGCATCCACGCCCAGTGCAAAGCGTGCACGTCATCTGGTAAACAAGTTCTGGAGCGACGTGAACGTTAACAGGTAGTAACGCGGGTTTTTTTTCCCCCATTCCACACTAATAATTATTTTATTATGTAAAAAACTTATTAACTAATTAAATAAACGGATAATTTAAGAATTCGTGGATGTACAGTTGACGTCAGAAGTTTACTTATACTCGTCACAGACGTGAATGGCATGATATTTGGGAGGCTTTTGATGACTTATTTGAAGTATTCTTTTTCCAGGGTGAAAGAATTAAACTAAGAACTGAGCGCACAAGTTTGAATTTATTTTGGATTTTTTGTAATCCAGGCACATAGGCGAGTTTAAACCCTTTGGCACCCCAAAATTTCATCAGAGCACCCCTAAAAGTAACAATATTAATAGTAGTAATAACAGCGCATTCTAGTATTATTTTCTGGAATTATCTTCAGATGTTTTATTTTCCCAACTTGTCAACTGACGCCAGTACAGGATAGCATGAAAACAGGTTTTATGTCTAGTGTTGTTGATATCATGATGTTACAGTGTGCTCACACAGAGGCGTTGCTGGTTTGATTTTAATAGACTGAATAAGACTTTGGTTGCTGCAGCAGCAAGAAGATGAAGAGGTAATTTCATGACACAAATCAGTAATGCAGATTTAAAACACACTTTAACTGACATATAGCAAACGTTCAAACTGAGGGGACATTGCTGTGACTTATAAAATGTCTGCTTTTTTATTTGTCCCATAAATAGCGTTAAAAACTTTATCTAATCTAGCTTAAATCACTAGAGATTATTAGTTAATTTTAACCGTCTGAGCCAGTAGTCTGCTGGTATGTCACAAGTTGCGAGCCAAGGAGCTGATTTTTTATTTTAGTTCTTAAAAATTGTCTGTTCCTGTTCTTATTGAATTGGGCTTCAGTGTTTGTTTAGAGTACAGCTCCAGATCCAGGTGACAGCAAGTCAAAAGGATGTTGACTGTCAATAACCTTCTGCAACCTGCATTCAGTTTGAATGTTGCTGTAAATAGATATGAATCTGTTAATGCTTTTTGTTCCCAGTAATATTTAACTTTGTGCCAGCACCAAGACTGAGAGAAGAAGATAAAGAGGGCTGGATGGAGACAGCAAAGAGAGCGAGAGAGCTTAAAGAAACAATAAAGAGTGGACATGTAGTCAAATTCACCAGAAATTATGAAGCTGTAGCTTCTGTTTTCTCACATACATTGATGATTTCTCATAAATAAGCAGTGTTTTGTACTGTTGTTGATTCACATCATATTGATCCCATATTGATATGAATGGTCGCATTTTGCAGGATTCATACCACTCTAAACTTGTCTTGAACAGGACGGCTGCCACTACATTGATGTGAGGGACTACAAATCTATTCTCCACTCATGAAATTGGAGTACATGATGCTCTGTGCTGTGACTGCATATTAAATAGAGGGTTTGTATTGTATGAATTCAAAAACTTTAATATAAAACAACTGTATTACCAGTTTGGTTTGTGTACAGGTCTATGGAGTGACAAGGTGATGTTCCAGTGTCTGTACTGGATAAGTGCTTGATGATTCCGTGGACTGAAATAATGTGCTTGTTTCTCATCTTATCTGCTTTGCCACATTTCTTTCACTTCTAATTACTGAGTCTTTGCCTCGGGTTTGATACCTAAAGGCTCCACCCTAAAATGGGTGGATTAGATTGGAATCTCTGATTATTTACGCTGATTAGATTTGTAAAGAGCATATTCCATTAATATTAATTACAGTGCGCTGCATATATGAGACGACTGGGAGCTGAGCCTTCCTAAAAGTTTGAATGTAATCGTGCCTGTCCGCGCACGATCAAAAGTAGACATACAGGCTCAAATACATGCACTCCCACCCGTATATGATGTCCTTTAGCAACCTACACCTGGACCAGACACTTTTAGTATGTCCATGTGGTCAGCTTTTTTCTTGGTGATTTAAAACTTGCTTCACTGTAAACAGTGATTCTGGTTCCAGTTCATGGCAGGCTTGAACATCAGTGGTCCCTGCATGGTTGCTGAACATCCAGATTGGTTTCCTCCCATCTGAGCATCATGGTTTGAGTCTTATACCACAGTAGAGTGGTGACATATTTGCACAACTTGTACTTATGTATATGTTACAAAGTACAAGAACTAATGATCTTTCTTTTTTTCACATCCAGTCCACTGTCATTAAAAATAAACACTACTTTAGTAAATGAAAAAAAACATGTTGAGTTAACTCCTTAAGAAGTCAGAAATCTGCAAAACTGATGATTAGCTTGACTTCTAGCTTGGACAGAATTGGGAGTTTAGTCAGAACTGTCATTTTGCAGTTTTTCTGTAATAGAGTCCTGTTACAAATGCAGCATGTAGTCTAAACATGAAAACCTTCTGTTCTGTAGTTATCAGCTTTGAAAAGCCATTCTCAGGGCTTTATTCAACCATTTAAATGGCCTGTTCTGGCTCAAGGGCCACATGTTTGAAGTGTGATGCTAGACAGTGAAATAAGAGGAGTTTGCCAACCTTAAGACTAATAAAGGCACAACAACAGGTGGGAATGATCAAATTGTCAGTTTTATTTTACAAGTCATCATATGTTTTAAGAAATGAATCGATTTCTGTGTGTTTCAGCAGCAGCCATAACAGAAAGTGTCCTCACTGAAAGATGTGGTTCATGTACCTCAACAATGTAATGCTCCAGTAAACAATGACAACTCTGCTCCACTAAAAGCTTGACCAACACTGATCTTTTGTCAGTAGAAGGGATGAAGTGACACAACTCAATATATTTAGTTATTTATTTATTTATTTTTGATCGTGAAGAATAAAGAGGTCACATCATGTTTACGTACTTTCACTGAGGCATAAGTGGTGATGATGCATCGCAACAAAAACTTGTATTTCTAGTCAATGCCCTTAATCAGAGTAGAATGAACAGCTCCAGTATGTATATAAAAGGCACAGCAGGGTAATTTAATATAAACTAAAGAAAGTGACCCAACTCTCAATCAGAGAAAATATATTTTGAGTTATGCACACATTTATGCTTTTTGCACCGCAAAATATGTTAATAATAGAACACATGATTCCAGTACCCAATATGGGTCAACAAATCTTCCAGATAAGAAAGCAATGCATAAAAGTGCATCAGAAAGGGTGATATCAAAACAAAAAAGTAGGTAGAAAATTCACAACTCCTGTCAACAGGAATATAAGTTAAGTATGATCATTCCTAACCAAGCTAGGTCAGTTTTTATGGTAGTTATCATATCATGCATCAGTGAGAGAAAGTATGTTATCATAGAAAACAATATTGTGTTTCTAAAAAAGAAAGAAACTATCAGTGCAACAGAACTTTGTGCTAAATAAAAAATCTGGCACAGATTTCTCATTTAACATTGAAAATCTTATTTATATTTAACCAACATGGTCATATTGTTAACAACTTCTGACAGTTGGTGTCCACCACGGCCTCCAGAGGGAGCTGTTGACTCGAGTCTTATCTTTGGTCATGGTGGTCTGGACTGTGTAGCTCAGTCGAGAGATATCAGCCTCTCTCAGGTTGTCAGAGGAGTTTTGCAGTTTGTTGATGTGGTTCAGCAGTCTTCTGTGAGACAGAGTGTTCACCTCCTCTTTGGACAGAACATGTGCCACCTCTTGGACACATCTGGAGTAGCCCTTATCAACAGCTGCTGAGTCCACAGCTTTACGCTGCTGCTGCAGTCGTCTCAGGAAGCAAACTGTCATCTCCAGGATGTCTGCCTTCTCCAGTTTGGAGTCTGGCTGCTGTTTGAGGAACTCTGGACCCAGGAGAGACTTGAGCTGCTCAATGCAGGTGTTGATTCGCTCTCTGCGTAACTTCTCCACCAGAGGCTTTCTGAGCTGCAAAAGGAGGGAAAAAAATCATAAATAAACTTTATCCAGAGTGTAACTTAAGCATTATATGAGACAATTTGTAAAGATATGTTTAGATATTGCTGGGCAATTTACCTTGTGATTCAGAGTTGAATGCTTCTGAGAATTGCTCATTGCTGCAGTGATTGTAGGTGCCATGCCTGGATATCTGTGCTGTAGCAATCTTATCTCTCTCTCTCTCATCTTCATCTCACTTTTATAATCTCACATCTCCATATGAATATGTGGGTTCTGGCCTGGCTGAAGTTTCTCACCATTTCGACCAATCAGGGAGCTCAGCAAGACAATAAGGATGAAGCAACATGCTGAATGCTGTTTTATTGCTGGAGGAACAATAGCTAGGTCTCAGGGGAACAGGTGGAGGACTGGGGGTGGGGGTAATGGGTGGGGCATGTATGAATCTGGGAAAGTCGTGACCCTGTAGAGAGGAGATCTTCCCCCTGATGCTTGGATCAATGACTTCGAGCACACGCTGATCATCCCATCACACATGTGAGAGCACGCCATATTCACCTTTCACATTAAAAATCCCATATCTGAAAATTAGTGTCATATTTGTGTGATCATTTCAATTATTAGTTGTTGATGTTAAAATAAAATAGCAGGATTGAAAGGTAGATTTTTGTTTTAAGATTAAGCAATAATCTGAGACATAGCATAAGTCCATGCTAAAGCTTGATTATTACCTTTTTTGTTTTAATAGAGTGCATTAGCTAAACCAAACTTACATAATGTAAATTTAGTTTAACTTTCTCAGTCAAGAAATAAGATATCACCTGAGATATTAGCTATTAGAGTCCCTTTCTGTATTTATTACCCACCATCTTTTGTCAAATTATATATTGTGGCATTGATTTAAAAAAGTCTTTGTCTATCAAAATGTACTTTGCAGAAAAAAGCCTTTATAACCTGTTTAAAAAGGATCACATTGCCATGGTAGTTTGGCATCCATCAGTGGAAAAAGTAAAGAGGTTTAGATTGAAATAATGACCCACTACACAGAGTGGAAATGAAACTGGCAAAAGTTACAGAATTGGCACCAAAGAGAGAGCAGCAGAGAAAGAAATACAAGGAAAAAGAGAATAAGCAGTGAAGAAAATCTTCCTCTGAAGTGTGCCAATTCCCCTTTGGAGAATAGTCAGGTGCTGGTGAGGTTGAAGATGCTAATCACACTGAACTGTGACTCACTCTCACACAGTTTTCCCACACTCTGTTCATTGACTGAGCTCTCACTCAACAATGGGCATGTGCCTTGTTAAATGCTAATTCATCTACACACCAGCAGCTCCCGGCTCTCCCATGAGGGCAGAGTTTGTTGTGTAGACACTGTCAGTAATTAAGCTAGGAGAGTGAGTATAAACACAAATATTTTGATTAGGGATGTAACTTAACTGTTAGTCAACAAAGTATATTTGGATGTGTATTTTATATTTAAATTTTATGTATGTGCATTTACTTTCTATACCTGCACAGATATATAAGGACATTATAAGTATTTATTAAGAAAAATATGTAATAAATATGACATTCTCCTTTGTTTTATTTTATATTTTTACTTTAAAAAATCTCATTTATTTTATTCTACTTTATTTTTCAGGTTAATTAGGCTCTTTTTTAACTTTATTAAACTTTTTTGATTTGTCATATTGTATTTTACTGAGCTATTTAATGTATTGGCTGCTATTTTTGGACTAGATAAAGTATGCCTTGTCTTATTATTTTTTTTAATTGTACATTATTATAGCTGTTACTATATTACTTACTTTTTCTTTTGTCATGAAAAGGTAGCCAGGTAATACACATTGTTATAATGGTGTAGCTGTCGGGAGTTTAAAATTGGTCATTGGTAACAACGTAGAACTACAAATAAAAATGTAATTTAAAAACAGTGTGATAATTTGGCACTTTTCTTTAATTTAAATTGTATTTAGAAATAAAATTTATTACAAAAAATATTTTACATTTTATTTAAACAAAACCACAGATCATAACAAAAGTTTTCAAAGAATTTATTTAATATAATATACAAAAAATATAATTAGTAAGAACCCTAAATTAACATTTTCTCATCTTGAGTGAGTAAATTATGTAAAAATTTTAAATTCAGTGGTAAAGAATTCCTCCCCCTTCACAGACATCTTTGTCTGGCCTGCCTCTATTGTCCCTCAGGGGCTCTGTGAGTGGGTTTTCTCTGGTTTCCCACACTCTCCCCATTTACTGCTTTCAAGAACAAAAGAAGTGTGTCTGGTTGCACATCACATTAATTATGGAGTCAGTTTACGAGTTTTGTCTCATTGCCTGTGAATGGAAATTCCAGCCATCAAGACTCGTCATTACCAGGCTTTTGTAAAACTGCTATAAGGAATGCAGACATGTTTTGGATTAATGAACATTCAAAGGCTCTTTTTCTCCTTCTTCAGATTCAGATTGTCTCTCTGCATTCCAGGATTTTTTTCTTAATTTCTTTTTCCTTAAGTTTTTTTTTGATGATGATGATGATGATAATGATTTTGATAGGATAAAGGGAATTCACTCCTGAATTGATCGTGTGCTGGTTGTGGTCTGATGAGTTTAGGTTGTATCAATAATCAAACTTTATTAAAAATCTCATTAATCCAGCTGTTGATAGGGATATGTGTTGAGGAAAGTTTCTGTTGTATCTGCGATAGTATTATAAAATTTTGTGCGATAACAGCATCAACAAAAATATCTCTTGTAGAGCAAGAGTATTACTTTGATGCATTCTAGTCAAGTTAAAATGACACCTAATTGTGACACGTTTGTTGTAAATAAGGCAGAAATATGTGATTGTCTAAGCCTAACATATTTTCATGACTGTTTCAGATGTGTTTTCTGTTGTTATGATGAGCGTGTGCTCAGTCAAAGTCATTGATCTCAGCATCAGGCAGCAGATCAGCTTTCTCTACAGGGTCACCACTTTCCCAGATCCACACAGAGCTGTGTGAGTCTCTCTCCATCAACCTCCCCCCAGCCCGCCAGCTGTTCCCCTGAGATCTAACCATTATCCTTAAGGCAATAACACCATTCAGTGTCTTGCATCCTTTATTGTCTTGCTGAGCTCTCTGATTGGCTCAGACTGTGAGAAACTCCAGTCAGACCAAGACCCACACATTCATATGGAGATGTGGGAGTATAAATAGGAGGGATGAAGCCAGCAGAGATCAGATTCTCGCTACAGAGACCTCTACAGCACAGAGATCCAGCCATGGCACCTACTGTCACTGCGGCAATGACCGGTTCTCAGGAGCATCCAACTCTGACCCACAAGGTAAACTGGAGACTCATAGATATTTCAATATCACATACAGCCAACTGATTTTTTTTGTGCTAAAAACTGTGCCACTGAACAAGTTTAGTAATATTATTGTTCTTCTTTCTGCAGCTCAGAAAGCCTCTGGTGGAGAAGTTACGCAGAGAGCGAATTAACAGCAGCATTGAGCAGCTCAAGTCTCTGCTGGGTCCAGAGTTCCTGAAACAGCAGCCAGACTCCAAACTGGAGAAGGCAGACATCCTGGAGATGACAGTTTGCTTCCTGAGACGACTGCAGCAGCAGCGTCAAGCTGTGAACTCTGCAACAGTCGATCAGGGCTACTCCAGGTGTGTCCAAGAAATGGTCCATTTCCTGTCCAAAGATGAGGTGAAGACTCAGTCCCAGAGAAGACTGCTGAACCATGTCAACAACCTGAATGCTTCTTCTAACAAGAACCTGAGAGAGGCCAACTTACCTAGCTCCACAGTCCAGACGAGCTTCATCAAAGACAAAAGTCCAGTCAGCACTGCTCTATGGAGACCTTGGTAGAAGCCTTGGAAGGACTTGTGTAAAAGTGTGCTTGGAAGTAAAAACTCTATCTTCGTAGAAGTACCTGTAATTGTACTTGTTTCTGGGGTTATCTTATTTTGAAGGGTTATTGCCTGTGCAGCATTTTCCTTTAATCTATATTTATGCCTTTTGTAAAGGTCAGATTCTGTGTTTCTGCAATATTTGCAGACAACGGGTTGGCTGTTATTTTGGGATTCAAAAGTAGTCGTATTCCGATTCATTGTGAGGTAGACGTTATTATTCCCAGTTTGAATTCCTATATATTGTTGGTTGCACTGACAGTGATGTATGTATGCATGTTGAACATGTGTAAAATTTTATGTGATATCCACATACTTTACTGATTGAAATGTCCCTTCTGGTCTTCAAATGTGTTAACTGTCTGCATTTTTAGCAGATAACCTTCAAGACAAATGTGCTGCTTATTGACTCTGTGAGTGACAGCACACATACCTTCAATGAAGGCGCTGTTATTTGTAAAACATCTCAAAATGAATGTATCTCTTCAAGCCAAGTGATGCGCAATAAAACAATCAGAAAAACAACACATTTTGCTTGACTTTTTTTGATTATTTAATCATGGAAATTCTATAAAACTGAAAATCTGCTCTGCATGTTTAAAAACGTATTTTTTAATAGGCAACATTATCTGAAACAACAGGGTAACTTTACCTGCTGTTTACTGAGAAAAAGGTTTTAATATAAACATCTTTTGGCAAAACTGCTTATTTCTCACTTGACTATGACTGTTTTTGTTAGGTTCACATAAAAATGTGACGGACCGTAGAACAGACAGAGAGATGCTGGTAAAACTCTTCTCTTTTGAGCTAATAGCTTACACCATATTTCATCATTCTAAAATGTGGTGTTATATAAAACAGTATGACATATAGCGACTGCATATGCTGATAGGATTAGCAGCCCTTTTTCACAAGCAAATTTAGTGTTTGAATGATGGCTTAACAGCAGTGTTAAAGTCCTGTCCTGTCCTCCTGTTAAAGTATGATACTGTAGATCAGATGCTCCCAGTGCTCTGATGACTGAGTGTCTATTTAGGGAGTCAGCATGTTACTGAGAATTGCACAAGAAAACTGCACACAAGTTGTTGTGCTGGCTTATGGGTTTTTTTTTTTCATGATAACCACAATATTTGTCAGTGCTAAGAAGGTGAGGTCTGCTATAATGACCAGGACAGAGGAGCTGAAATCGAAGAAATGAATGAAAATCTCTTTTTGTCTCATTCCAAGCTGCTATATCATAGCATGAAATAAAGTGGATAAAGGCAATGCATAGCACTACATTCCTTTCTGGATGTGCCCGTCAGTCACACACGAATGGTTGTCAAGGGCTGCCATTGGCACCCTTGCTCTATGTCATCAAATTCAGACATTATCATAGTCTACGATTAGCATCTTTTCACACTGATCAAGCCTTTCTCATGAAACATGGTGGTTAAAATTTTCACTCAAGGGAGTGTGAAAATATAATACATTTAATAAATTTATAATAAAGTTTATTGAATCAACACAAAATATTTAAATAGTTTGATTCTCCCAAATTAATTCAAATAAAGTCACATGACAAAAATTTGATCTTCAGATATTTATTTTCTTGAAATATGCAAAAAAACATAAAAACAAATTAAAATCCACTTTGGATGAATAAAAACGAAACTGATGAATAAACAAAATATGCATACACAGCATAAACAGAGATGAATCTCCTTTCAAAAGAAAGGTTTGTATTAAGGGATTTTATCAAATATACCTTGAAACAAGGCAGCGAAATACATATGCAAAAATATAATCACACAGTGTTAGTCTACTCAGTATTTTCGCAGTAACTGTGCTGTTGGTATAAAATGCAAAAATTATACCGCTAAAATTCTGGTGAAAAAAAAATAGTAATTACACAAACAACAACTAATTGTTGCATAGTTTCGAGGCTGGATTTTTCTTCTGTGGCCTTCACATAAAAATCTGACAACCACAAGAAACATAAATCCCACAAATAGCAGCAAAACACATCTTCTGCACAGTCAACAACCACTTTTGACCCTGAATTCAGTTATCTTTCACAGGCTCCTGTTAAAGCTAGACTGAAATCATATTGTATGAGCTAAAATAAATGTTTCCTTTTAAAAAAAGAAATACTCAGTAAAATGGTTGAAATGTGCCGCAGGTGCCCTTGAGAGTCTCCTTGTCGTAATGCAAATAATGCATCTTTTAACAGTCAGTAGATTTTTAACACAGAGATCCAGCTTGCATCACTGCCATTAAAAATGCAGCGGTTTGAATCCAGTTTCGATGACTTTTTGTAGTTCGTGTTTTGTTCTTAAAAGCACAGCGGAGCCACGTCATCCTCTGCATCGGGAAACAGACGTAAAATGTCCCTTGAATATTTGGAGTAGCCGTTGTGTGTCAGCAGGGCTTTTCTTAACGTGAGCAATGACTTTGTTTTCTCCAGTAAGTCTGAGAGAGGGAGACCATTCTGCAGATGTTCTGCAATCAGAGCCTTCAGCTTCTCCACTCCGGTGCTGCATTTCTTCTCCAGCATGTGAAGTTTACACCTGAAAGAAAAGTCACAACTATGTTAACATATTTGTCCTTTTGGTGAAAAGTACATTTCTAGTGGACAGCTCGTACTAGGAATAGAGAAGCAGAACTTCAGCTCACCTAAACAGTTGCTCCTTCATGGTGTCCTGAAGAGTGAGGTCTGCGTAGAGAGCCATGACGAGGTCTGTTTCTTCTTGTGGGAAGTTCTGGTTTTGCTTGCAAAGGTTCAGACGATGTCTCTGTTTATGTCTGTGTGCCTGCTCCTTATTTATGCTGCTCATCTTGCGCTTTCACTGCTTTCTGGCCAATCAGGGGCCTCAGAGCTCAGGACAATAGAGCGAATTTAATGGCTGTCATAGAGAACAGGTGGGATGCTTTATCTGTATGCCATACATAAGTGAGGTCAGTGGGAAAATGCTCTTCCTGAAGTGGACACGGGAAAATTTTGTTTCCTTCTGTGAAGCTTAGACTCTGCACATGGACCATGATGGGACATAGGACAGACACTTTAACGACACTAATCTAAGATTTTAAAATGTGCTGCGTGGATGATAAAACTTATTACTAACATATTATTAACATCTCAACTGCAGCAGCAAATACTCACTACCACATTTTTTAAATACGTGGGTTTTTATTCTCAAATAGCACCACTGTTTCTGTCTTTAATTATTTCTAATGATAAGAAAGACAACTCAAATGAATAATATTAAATAAGCTTCAAAATGAACTAAAAGTGTTATTAATATTTTTAATGTTTAATATTTTCTCAGTCTCTTTTTCTCAGCAGCCAGTTATAGCAAAACCAGATGGTTGTGAAGTGGGCCTCTGTGCTTTCCTTGCCTGAGAACGGTCCCGAGGCTTTGTTAGAGCAGACACACTTCTATTGTGTGTGCTGCTGAGCAGGCTGCATACAGAAGTGTGGGAAGCCGTGTGTCGCTGTGGCTCCCAGCAGCAGAGAAAGAGGAGGGCGTGTGACTGGGGCACGTTCGGCCTTGTGCATGGAGCTGTGGGGGGCTCAGAGGCAGGGAAATGAGAAACCTGAGCCCCTACACAGACAGCAGATAGACACAAACAGATGGAGAGGAGATAAGCAGAGAATGTATACCCACTTGAGCCTGGTTATATGTCAGTTTTGGAATTTTTTTTAGGGTGCTCACTGTATTTAAAAGCACAACATAAAGATAAAAAGACATTACATCAGTCATTACAGAAACAGAAAACAGAAATTTCTCAAAGGTTTTATAGTGAAAATGTTCTTTTGACAGACTACAATAGTAGTATTGTAAGACTGAAAGTGGCCACTGATTTTTAACTAGTTGGTGTGTCCACGTGTATCAGGATACTCTCACCGGCTACTTTACTAGGTATACCTTCTCAGGGTAACTATCTATCTATTTACATGTTATTTCAACAAAGTGCTGGAAGTGATTTTGCTCAATACTGACAGAATAATACGCTTGCTATTTATCAAAAAAGAAAAAGTACCAAAAAGTAGACATGCAGTACCCCAGTACCTGAAAGACAGAAGGAGCCCAGTTGATATAACTATCGAATGGGTCCCTCTACATTTTATGGTTGTGTGAAGGTAAAGTTAGACAAAGTATAAAAGTTTAACTTTTATAATTTGTCTAATAGGACTCTGGAGGGCCACCCCAATAAGCTGAACTCAGCTCTGCTCAATATTAATTTAATCTCTTTATAAACTTATTGGTGGGAGCCTCCAAAACAGTCCCAGTTTCTCATGTGGCCACTTGGAAAATTAATTCTACTGATCCATGGAGACTCCTGCCTGACCTCGTCTGTCAACCTGTCCATCACCACTGCAAACAAGAAGGGGTTCAGAGCTGATCCCTGATGTAATCCCACCCCCATCTTGAACCTTTTTCTCTCACCTGCTGCATACCACATCTCTGTCTTCCTGTCCTCATAAATGTCCTTCACCAGCCTCACATATATATGCTACAACTACTTCCTCATTAGTACCATAGTTCCTCTCTTGGCTCCCTATCATATGCTTTCTCTAGATCCGCAAAGACACAGTGCAACCCCAGCACTCACAAAGCAAGCATTATACTGTATCTGTGGTGCTCTTTCTCCAAATGAATGAATCCACACGAATCATCTCTGCTGCTCTCCTTTGCTTTTAACCTTGGTTTAATCTTTGTTTTAACCTTTTTTTCACTTTGTCCTTGAAAATTTGTACCAGTACACTTCTTCTCCATTCTCCAGGCATCCAGTCATCTGGATGAACCGGCTTTTCAATCTTCATACTTTTCATAGCTGCCTTCATTTACTCCTTATTAATTCTCTGAACTTTCTTCTTCACTAACTATTCTCCATCTCTCTGCCTCTCTCTTTCTCTCATTTACTTCATTCATCAGCTTCTCAAAGTGCTCCTTCCATTTTGTCAACACACACTCTTCACTTGTTCTTCCCATTTCTATTTCTGTCCCTAATCGCCCTAACCTTTGAATACTTTCAAGGTTCAAGGTTCAAGGTTCTTTATTTGTCACATGTATAGTTATACAAGTATAACACACAGTGAAATGTTTCCTGTACTTACTCATTCCACAAAAACTCTGGACAATGTTCTTCAACTTACACTGTTTAATTTTTTCACTAATTTTCCTGAAGTGAGCGCTGTTTTATGTAGCATCACTTCCAAAGCCATCTTACAGGATACCATCAGATGCTACATTCTCCTCTGCCACTACTGTACCTTTAAGTCTCCTATCTCAAATTGCCCCTTCTGCAAATTGTGTAGTTCACTTCTGTGCACCTCTTAGATCCCTTATATGTTAATCTGTGTTTCTCAGAGGAGCTGAGAGGAGGGGAAACCAATTAGTACAACTAACAAGTTATGCAGAAGAGCATCTTTGAAAGCGCATGTTAAACCTTGAAAAAAAATGGGCTACAGCAGCAGAAGACCACACTGAGGGCCACTCCTGTCAGCTAAGAACAAGACCCTGAGTCTACAGTTCACATGGACTCGATCTGAACAACAAAAGTTTCGCTTTTTTGAAAAAACAAAACACTGTAAACCAGCTTTTTATCTTAACTTTTCTTTGCTACAAGCATAAAACCTTGCATAGATAATACTCCATAGGAATGATGGTGTTTCTTGATGTAGACTTTTGAGTTGTCGTGTTAACTGTATCTCATTTAAATATAAAATATAAACTACAAATAAGTAAAAGAGACCTCAAAATGAATTCAAAAGGTTCCAAAAGCTGTAACCTATCAGAAACTGCTTCTTCTCTTTGAAAGGTTGACCATAAAGCGTCTTGAAAGCAGAGAGCTAGATTACATGTGCAGAGTGAAACTTCAGCTTCTACTCAAAAATGATCAAATGCCCTTAAAAAAAAAACAAAGATATCAGGAGACATCGTTTCCATCTGGCAGTGTTTGTTTATTCAGTGAGACAAAGTGAGGCGCATAAAATATAAATCTTCTAACAGCAGGTGATGATACATCACAGCAACAACTTGTAAATGACTACAAGAAACACTGTACTCAAAGCGAGTAAAGGAGCACCTGTCTTTATGAAAGACAAAAAGACAAATTACTAAACAAAATAAAAAGTGACCTTAAAACAGATCAAAGGTTCTAATCACAATGTAATAATAACATCTACATAAAAAATGTTCATTTACAAACAGATAACAGTCACTGGAAAACTGTGACAGAGTGATATTAAAATAAGAACAGCTAAAGCTTCTTATCAAATGATCCATATTATTTAAAAGATATGTTACTATAACATTATAGAGAACCTATGCTTGTAGCATGTTGAGAAATAATAATCATTGCTGATGCAATCAATTTGATTAATGCAACATGCATGACAAGTTTTGTTTTCTTTCTTAACATGAAAAACAATATTGGTGTCATTTACCAGGAAATTACACATTAAGCACACAAAGTAAAGACTTCTGTAACTACAGAAGAAAAAGTACAAAGAATTTAAAGGAATTCAGTCCAGTAATCTTTGACCAATATGGTCTTTTAAACTATTGTATTAGTGACTACTTTATGTGAGTCTCTACCACGGCCTCCACAGGGCGCTGTTGCCTTTCGTGATGCTTGTCTGGACTGTGGAACTCAGAGGAAAGAGGTCAGCCTCTCTCAGCTTCTCATCAGAAACAGTCTGCAGCTTGCTGAAGCTGTTCAGCAGGTTTCTCTGCTGCTGGTTCTGCTGCTGTAGCTGTGTCAGGAAGCAAACTGTCATCTCCAGGATGTCTGCCTTCTCCAGTTTGGAGTCTGGCTGCTGTTTGAGGAACTCTGGACCCAGGAGACTCTTGAGCTGCTCAATGCAGGTGTTAATTCGCTCTCTGCGTAACTTCTCCACCAGAGGCTTTCTGAGCTGCAGAAAGAAGAACAAAATCATTAATAACATCATTTGGGAGGATGAAGTTAGCCTTAACAAAACACAAGCTCTCATGATTACTGACATGCTGTGAATATTATATAAATTCTATCAATGTTCCACTTACCTTGTGAGTCAGTGTCAGATGCTCTGGGGTACTGGTCATTGCTGCAGTTGGATTTCTATGCTGTAGAAGTCTCTGTAGATAGTTCTGATCTCTGCTGGCTTCATCCCTCCTATTTATACTACACCATCTCCATATGAATGTGTGGGTCTTACTCTGATTCAGGTTTCCCACAGTCTAAACCAATCAGCGGGCTCTGTGAAACAATAAGGCATGTGGAGCCAGCAACATGCTCCTGTATGCCCGGGGGATAATAGGTTTCAGAGAAAAACAGCTGGAGGACTGGAGGGAGAGGGAGAGATACGTTCAGAGTTCTATGTGAATCAGGGAAAGTGGTGACCTCCCAGGGAAGAGATCTGTGGCCTGATGCTGGGATCAGTAACTTTGACTAAGCGCACGCTTATCATCCTGTTGCACCTATGGGGAAATTATATATACATATATATATATATATATATATATATATATATATATATATATATATATATATGTACATTTTATAGTTTTGTAGCATTTTGATTGCTTTGTGTTTTTACTGAGCCCAGATGTAAAATATATCTGATGAAATTGGTGTACTTTTAATGGAAAATTTAATCAAATATTTAATTTATTACAACCTAATCTTTTAATAAATCATTATAAGTGTTGTGCCTATTGATTTTATTAAAATTACTGCTGAACCATTCTGCTGTCCTTTTGACACATGCTGTAAAGTCAGTGTGAGTAGCAAGTTGATTTCAGTATCCCACACTGACTCTCTGTGCTGTGTTCAATGAGCTACAAAGGGACGTCTGTGACAGATGCTGCCTGTGTGTTGTCAAAGAAAGACAGCATTACATCACCAACCATCTGGAGGGAAAAGATCCCATTGGATGGCTGTGACAGATAGTTAAACTTACAATTACACTGTAAAATCCACCAAGAGTAAGATCAAAATATTTTGGCCTGTCCTACTTTCAGTTTTCTATCATTGTCATACACTTTGAACTTAAATTTACAATCACGACTGATAATTGACTGTAGTTTCAGCTGTTAGGGTGGGAAGTTTTCTGGGAGGGAGCAATTTCCCGGAGTGTGCCAAATCCCTCTGGAGAATTATCAAGCTGCTAGTGGAGTGATATTCATTTACAGTCAACGCCGTTCTCCAAAATTTTCCCACGCTTCCTCCTTTAGCAGAAAATGGACATGCACATCTGCAAGTGGATTCTTTTTTTTGTACAATGAGCGGTATATCTCTTAAAATATCCAAATATTCTTGAATTGTCCATTCTGTTAAAAATTGCATACACTTTAAAAATGTTTTGTCTTCAAATTTTGTTTTACATCCAGTGATGGGAATAACGGCGTTACATGTAACGGCGTTACTAACGGCGTTACTTTTTTCAGTAACGAGTAATCTAACTAATTACTATTCCTATCGTTACAACGCCGTTACAGTTTCTAACAAGGAAACGTGGTACGTTACTATTTTTCAACAAACAGACGGTTGAAGCTTACCGCATCTTATATCAGTTGCACGGACTGCTGACTACGTAAGTACAGCTTTAAGCAGCTGCGCGCGCTCCCGCGGACGGTAATCACGATCACTGTCTAGCACAACACCTGGAGCTAAGGGGGCAAAACAATCGCATGAGTGCTGCTGTTTGACTGAGGAAGAATAAAGTAGTCAATCACATGACCACTTAAAGACAAAGCAACAAGGTGATATATACCAGTTTTAAATTGTGTTGATAGGCCACGTAAAACCAGAGTCATGATAAACAATATATACGCTGCGTTTTTTCCTCAATAGTTTCGCCACGTTAGCGCTAGCAAGCGCTCTCTGCTATTGAGCAAAAAAAAACAAAAAAAAAACACAAAGCACAGGGAAGTTTTAGGAGTGACGGAGAGAGAGAGAGAGCAGAAAAAGAGAGAGCGAGTTTTGAGATGTGAGAGATTTGTGACATTTAGCGTGTTTGGAGTGTGTAGTTAATGTGTTGTCTTGTGTAGTTAGTGTGTAGTGTTGTGTTTTGTGTTGTGTGTCAGAACAATGAGGCGACTGCTGTCTCCAGGTAGAAAAAGGAGTGATACACCTGCTGCTGTCAGACCTGCAGGTATCAGGCTGTGATGTTCTCCTTTATAGTGGACAGAAATATTTGGAGTGGCACAAATAATTTGTGTGGCACCTTATTGAAGAACAGCTGTTTGTTCTGTAAATAGTTTGAAATGGTTATTTAAAAAATCAACTTTTTCTACTCTGATTTTATGGTTTTTGTCTGATTTTAGATCAATTGTGTTAATACAGTATGTCAACATGAAAACATAACTGTAAATTCAGACACGTGAGGTTGTGCTGAAAACAATGATACCAAACAAGGCAAAGTAAATAGTTTTTAAAGGTAAAATGTGGAGGGAAAATCAAAAGTAGTAAAAAAATGGCCAATTATACCCTGGACCCCAGAGGGTTAAACGTTTTTTTTAAATTTTTTTTTTTTTTTATTAAAGTAACGCAATAGTTACTTTGCAAGTAATTAATTACTTTTAGAATATTGTAACTCAGTTACTAACTCAGTTACTTTTTTGAGGAAGTAACTAGTAACTATAATTGAATTACTTTTTCAAAGTAACTTGCCCAACACTGTTTACATCACATCATTTTTCCTACATATGAAATAATTTTTACACCTTATTTTAAAAATTGTAGTTGTAGTGTAAGATAATGATATGGTGATCCTACTTTGGGTAAAAGAGGAATAGCCAATATAACAGTTAAAAACATCAGTTTTTGAAGTCATGCTCCCATTTATCCTCTGTCCCTTCAGGGCAAAGGTCTTGATCTATTGTTGCTCTGGGGGTCTGTGAGTCAGCTTCTTCTGGTTTCCCACACTCTGTCCTTTGACTGCTTTCCATGGAAGAACAATAGAAGTGTGCCTTATTGAGTGTCACATCACAGTGTCACGTGAATCCAGACTCCAAAAACTTTAAACTTCTTATTCACCTAAAGGTGAAATAAATAGATATGCACAACATGTGTTTGAATTTTATTTGGTTTGATGACATGACTTACTATAATTAAACAGAGTAAAATTATATTAATAACACTCCTCATAATCACATAAAAGTGTTTTGTTTTGCACTAAACATGTATGTTTGGCTACAACAGGAACAACACTTTTTACAGGCATTTACAGTCAACTTAACAGTTAAGAAATAGAAGAACATTTGTCTTTGATCTTTATAAAGATGTTAGTGATGACATAAAATAATGAGTAGACATTGTTTTCAGCAGGCAGTCCGTTTATTCAACAATGATAAAAGCTCCAACAGGAAGTGATGATACATCACAACAGCAACTTGTGGATTTCAACAAGAAAAACTGTAATCAGAAAGAGCTGTCTTTATGAAAGACAAAGTTTACAGCAGTTACAGTACTCAGTGTCTTTGACAAATTAATTTGAAATAACACAAAAATATTAATTAAAAACTCACTAAACAAAAACTGACCTTACGACAGATCATGGTATTCTTAATAATCACTAAAATTGACTCTTGTGTAGGTAAATGTTACTTAAACTTTAAATTTGATCGTGAGACAAAAATGTTTTACAATTAAAAATAAACATATTAATCATAAAACTCAAAATGAACTCAAAATATCCACAAAAAGAGCATTTAAGATATTAAACAGATCAATATTGATCAAGAGGTGCAAATATCACAATCACATTTTTAACCCACAATAAGGATCAAGAAAACTGTGACAGTAAGAAAACCTTTTAGAAAAAAACCTCGTAAACATTTAGATCCTATAACAGATCAGCTTTGAATCATTATTACATTGTTGTTAAGTCACTTATTACAATCTGTCCTTAAAGAGGACACTTAAATCACAAATATCAAAACCAAAAGGTAACGAATGCTACTATAACATGTACAGTAAGGATAAAGAATAATTGCTGATGCAATCAGATTTCATTCATGTTACATACATGACAAGATGTTTTCTTCCTTAACACGAAAGGTACTGTTGCTGTCATTTCCTCAGGAAATGTCGTCTTGCACACACACACAAGAACACACAAAGTAAAGCCTTCTGAACATACAGAAGAAGAAGTTCACTGAATTTCAAAGAATTCAGTCCCATCATGTTTGATCAATGTGGCCTTTTTAGCTCATCTATTAACTCCAGTCTGTAGGTGTCTACCACACCCCCAGAGGGCGCTGTTGACTGGACACTTGTCTGGACTGTGGAGTTCAGATGAGGGAACTCAACCTCTCGAGAGTTCTTCTCAGAGGAAAACTGCATCTTCTTGAAGTCAGTCAGTAGGTTTCTCTTCTGCTATAGCTGCATCACGAAACAAACTCTCATTTCCAGGATGTTTGTCTTCTCATATTGCTGTTTGAGGAACTCTGGACCAAGGAGAGACTTAAACTCAGTGCAGCTATTGATTTGCTCTATGCGTAATCATCTGAGGTTTTCTGAGCTGCAGAATGAAGAACAAAGTCGTTAATAAACTTGTTAAAATTTAAAAAATGGAAGTGCCTATAATCAAAACTGGTTCAAATAAAATCTTCAGTTTACCTTGTGAGCCAGAGTCAGATGCTCCTGGGGATTGGTCATTGCTGCAGTGATTCTAGGTGCCATTCCTGGTTTTATGTCCTGCAGAGATCTCTGTGGAGATCTGTGTTCTGATCTCTGCTGGCTTCATCCCTCTTATTTATACTTCACCATCTCCATATGAATGTGTGGGTTTACGTCTGGCTGAGATTTCCCACAGTCTGAACCAATCAGCGGGCTCTCTGACACAATAAGGCATGTGGAGCCAGCATCTTACGCCTGTGTGCCTGGGTGATAATAAGTCCCAGAGGAACAGCTGGAGACCTGGAGGGAGATGGAGAGGTACTTACAGAGTTCTATGTGAAAGTGGTGACCTCATAGTAAGCAGATCTGCTGCCTGATGCTCAGATCAATAACTTTGACTAAGCCCACACTCATGATCCCATTGCGTGAGTGGGGAATGACAGACTTTCAATGTATGAGTTGGTGGCACTTTTTAACATGTCCCACGACTAAGGGTGTACTTCCCCTGTAATTATGTTAAATTTTAGCACATTTTATGTCAAATTACAAAGTAATTATATTTACCTGCAAATAGGTAGGGAACATACACTAGAATAAGGGGGTAACAAGCCAGTTTTTTACAGGAAATAAGGAATTAATTATACTTTAAGTAAATTTAAGTAGTCTGTATGTAATTTGAAATATGTAGAAGTAATTTTAGGTAGTGCATAAGTAATTTTGTTTTAGAGGAAAGAAGAAATAATTATATTTCAAGCCAATTTAAATAGTGCCTAAATTCTGTGTGTTTTGCAGGCAAGGTAACTCAGATTATGCTGTAAAATCTTTAGTACAGAATTAGTAATTTTAAGTATGAAATTTCTTTCTCTAATCTTTTGGGAAAACAAACAATATTTCCTCCTCTTACCCTGTAAGTACAGAAAAACGGCACACTCCTTTCCCATAAACTCCTTTTAAAAGTCATGACAGTGATTGAGAAAGAAAAAATAATTAGACTTGGCTCCATCATTATAAGTTCACATAGGCTTCCAAGTGTAAGTGTAAGGGAGAACCATCCTTATCACATTTATATTGGCAAAATAAAACAATAGTTGAATAATAGAACATCTATCGTGCACATTTATGTAATAAATATTAAAGGAAGATGTAAAGAAGGCAAAAGTGCTTAGACCTGGGCTGGTTTATAGTATTACTAAACATATTTTTTGCAACTGCACCATTAGTAAACTAAGTGTTTTTCCCATTGTTTTAGTTTAAATTACTCAGTGCAATAAACTTACTGGTGTCCTTTGTGTCTTTTCACACATCCCAGATAGCAAGGAAACATTGAAACAATGTTGAGTCAATATCAGGCGACGTCATTGAATCAACGTTGAAGTGTGACGTTGACCCAACGTCACTCTTGCACCCATTTTTAATGTTGAAACAACGTCAGGTTTTGATGTTGAATCAATGTTGAAACCTGACATTGATTCGACGTTATATTTTCTAACACTGTTGACATTGAAACAATGTCAGATTCTGATATTGAAACACTGTTGAGCTATGGTATTGATTTTCCACCTCTTTCGCACAGTTGCTTTTTATTGAAAAAAAACAAAAAACCAAAAAAGGTCAATAGACATGTATCATTTGCAAAATACTTTATTAAAAAACAAAGTTTCCTATTTACATTTCTATGTTTCACGTCACTTTTTATTATTTACTCCGGGATGGGGATGGATGATGTGCGTCCTGCGCGCCACCCGTACGATCTGGAGCATATCTGAGCCATTTCTGGACTGCTTGAGCAAAGACCAACTCAGACATAGAGTTCGCCCCTACCTGCTGCGCCAGGCCATCTAGGACAAAAATAGACACACACACAAAAAAACAAACACAAAAAAAGGGAATTAGAGCACATGAATAAGCTCTTGTTAATTGTCTTCAGCAGGGAGAAAGTATGTAAACTCCTAGGCTGATGAACATGAAAGTCACCAGGCGGAAATCAGCAAACTGCCGCATTTGATTCCCAAAGAGCTATAAGCTGAAAATGCGATATGTCTTAGCATGGTGTGCCGTGTATCCTTTAAAAAAAAAAAAGAAAACATGGGTCCTCGGGCTGTACAAAGTGTACAACCCGAGGACAAAACAAGCCGAAGACCAAAGACTCCATCTCCAGATTAACCGGACATGAAAGTCTTGTTATTAAGAAAGACAAAGTAATATAGCAAAAAACAGACATAGGAAATGTGAAACGCACCCAGCACATCAATTGATCCCTTTATTGTTCACTTTAGGCTCATAAAACTACAATAAATGTTAAAACTTACCAAATATGCATCTGCACAGCGCTGTCTCTTTAAATGCCCTTTTTTGCTTTGTCTGGTCCTTGGTTTTTTTTCCCCTGTCCAGTTGAGTACAGAGGCCAGCTCCTTTGTAATGGCATAAACCATTACACGGCGGACTCGCACCTCCAGTGTGGTCCAGCAGCACCAATCAACGCAAAGCGTCTCACCTATAGACACATTTTATGAGATGGAATTAGCGAGTCTCATGTCTTAAATGTGTATGCAAGTGCCTGTGTGTTTACTTCATGTAATTGATGATAGAAACATGTCATTTGGTTTTCTCTAAAGCCTGATTTTCAAGTCATACAAAGAATAAACCAAAGTATTGGCAGTGCAATGTATTTCTATTCCCTTTTGTTGGATATTCATTTGTTAGTTCTTGTAACTGCTAAAAGTGTTTACTAGTTTTTGCCTGTCACATATATTTGTTATACCATGTAAACTGAAATTCCAAGATTTTCAAACTTGCCTTGTAATAGTGGCCTCACAGAGTCTCTGGAATCTACAGAAAAAAAAAAATCACAACAAGATGACATTCAGGAGTATAAATTAGGTTTTTTTTTTAGATAAGAGTACAATGACATTGTGATGCAGCTTTAAAGCTTTTTTAAAAGCATACCATCTATAGGGAAGACATCAGACTCTGCATGCTGGGGAGATCGCAAAGCTGTGTCGGTTTGTGCCGGAGTGGCGAAAGGTGCCGGAAGCTGGGTGGGGCATTATGATGGTTGCTATCAGTGGGCTGGGGGGCAGACTGCGGAGTGATGAGGGCTGTTTAGAAAAAGATAATTTTTTAAGTATTTAAGAATACAGACAACTTGTCAAAAAAGTTTCCTCGTGTCAGACACAGATATGTACACAGACACTAGACAGTATTTTATTACCTGGTATTTTCACTCGAGGGGCCTGGGGAAACCGTTTTTTTGTAGGCTGCTCATCCTCTGAGTCCGTATATGTGTACAGGGGATTTGGTCTAAAGAAAATAAATTAAAAACGGTCTTAAGTAATTGTAAATATGCTTTTGGCATATTGTTTCCTAAAGTTAGTTTGATTTCTAACAACACACACAGGAAACAGAGACGTGCAAGAAGGTACAGTATACAATGAATTTTTGAAGTGCACAAGTGTACAAGGCTTTGCATTTTTAAAAAGTTTACAAACTTCCACTTTTTGGACTATATTATGTGGCGATATTGCAGTATGCAAGCACCACAGATATGTATAAAAGACAAGATCATAAATTCTTAACAATCAAAGATATGTTTGTGAATAAAAAGGTTTTACTTGTGCTTTCTTTTAAGACTGGTCTGGGTTTCTTCTTCGGACTGAAGGTCAGACGTATCACAGCGTTCACGTGGATATCTCTGAAGACTGCGTTCTGCTTCGTGAAATGTGCCTGGAAATACAAACACAATGTACGGCCAGACATACATTACGTGTGGACAAAAGGTGCAAACGCATAGAAAAATCAGCGGTTTCAAAAATACGCTGGTACGTGTGGACGTAGCCTTATTCATTATTCAAGGCACAAACGGAAAGTCATGTACGCGTGCAACGTAAAGTTAGGTGAGCGTGCAACGTACAGTCACGCATGCTGCGTGAGCATTCAAACTGAGTCTAAAGTTTTCGTGTGCGAATTGAAGCGAGTGCTCTCCAATCATCAAAAGTAACAAAGTCATTGAACACGTTTATACAGTTAACTTTACGTTTATCAATCATATATCACAGATTTAGAATTTTTTGTAGTACTAAGCAACTACAGAGCGAAAGTCTGGGTCAAGCGCCGAGGCGACGGCAAGAACAAAGGAAACATCGAAGCGTTAAAGCTAGCTTTGTAAGGGAATATAACGAAGAAATTATGAAACAAAAATGTTTTCTTTGTTGATATACTTTGTTCGCAGTGCAATTTATTTGTTGCCGGATTGTAAGAAGTAGACACAATTTAAATAACAGTAAAAAAAAAACTCGTTAATGTACAACATTAACGAGTTTTTTTTTTAATGTTATTCAAATGCAAACATGGAAATACCGAGTAGGAAAAAAAAATCATTCATTCTTACCTTATACTAATCGTGGTGCAGGCCAGTGCAGTGCATGAACTGATGCCTTCTCCGGTCAATTCCGCTGAGAGTAAATCAAATGTCCCGCTCTACTGTAGAAGACAATGAATACCTGGGGAGGGGGGGGGGATGTACCAATGTGAGAGGGGTGCTGCGGAATAGTCCAAGTGATCGCTGCTTTAATTTCCCGGTCAACTATACATAAATTGCACGTAGACACGATTTTTTAAAGCTGGTGAACTAGACCAAGTCATTGATAACAAATGAACAATAAATCTACTTTCTCTGGTACTTTATACCCGATCAGTTGCAAAGCAATTTAATGCTCAACTACAAATCGATGGTGTTTGATGGTGACCGGAGCCGAATGATCGTCAACTATAAATAGACGTTTTCTCGATGTTGTTGTTGTCACCTGGTCGACTATAAATAGATCAAATATCAATGACAAAAAAACAACGGTGAATCAACATCGTTACAACGTCTCTATAGTAAGACCGTCAGTTTACCACAGTATTTCAATGTTGTTACAACATTGGCATTTCAACCCCGACCATATACGACGGTTCGGATCAAAAATCAACATAGATTCAATGTCGTCTTGCTATCTGGGATGCCATATATCCAGTGTGAGTAGCAAGTTGATCTAAGTTTCCCACACTGACTCTCTGTGTTGTGTTCAATGAACCACAAAGGGACTTCAGTGACAGATGCTGCCTGTGTGTTGTTGAAGAAAGACAGCATTACATCACCAGCCATCTGGAGGGAAAAGATCCCATTGGATGGCTGTGACAGCTTGAAATGTTAAAAAATAGTTTGAAAACTCTATAAGAAGCAAAGTAAAAATGTTTTGCAGGTCCTACTTTCAGTTTTCCACCACTACATTTTCTGCTTTGACCTCCTAGGACCTGGTGTCCACATATGTGGACATCACATTTTGGGTTATTTAGACCAAAATACTAAATTTTGATCTACAAGGGCCTGATATCCACTTACGAGGACATTATTCTGCTATTGTTCTATCAAAATTTTAAACGAATATCCTCATATGTGGCTCTTATATTTCTTAAAAACAAAAATAAGGTTAAAAAAAAAAAAAAAAAAAAACAACAACTGGTAATTCTTTGTTTTTACATTCATCGGGCCCCAATATGCCCAAATATCAAAGAGAAATTAAAAATGCATGTGTCATGGTGTGCGGTGTGGCAGGCAGGAATTGGACCCAAAATGCAGGACTCAGAGGAGAAAACGTGAACTCAAAAACTCTGCTTTAATGCAGGCTTCGAAGGCATACAAAAACAACAAACTAAACTAGGAAATCCAAGAATGTAATTTCACGAAAGAACACACAGCACGAGAGGGAAACCAACGTTATCGACGCGACAACAAGAACTAACTGACAGGGACTAAAATACACTGGCAAGCACATGAGGAAACGAGGAACAGGTGGGCACACAGCTGGGACTCATGGACATAATGAGACACAGACCTACAAAGCATAACAGGAAACACACAGACTATTTTACCACACAAACGCGAGGACCCGAACGGAGTACGGAGGGAAGACACAGGTAGGGATGATAAACACGACGACCAAACTCAAAGAACTAATACAAAATCAGAATAAACTAGAAAATGATAATAATAAACTCAAAGCGCTGAGTCACCGACCCAGGACCATGACAGCATGCCGTGGAAGAGTTCGGGTCTTAGGAGGTTAAGGCATAAATATGACTGATGATTACCAGCCATCAAATGGATGGGAGGGTAGGAGGTTTCCTGTGAGCAAGCAGTTTCCTCAAGTGTGCCATTTCCCTCTGGAGAAATAGCAAAGTGCTGGTGGAAAGACAATCATTTATAATCAACTAGACATTCTGGATTTTTCCCACACTTCCTCCTTTAACAGAAAATTGGCATGTGCCCATTTCCAATTTAGTTTGAGGATTTTTTTTTCTTTGGGCCAAAGTGTGACAAACCTCTTAAAATATGTATCTGACCCAGGACAGTATCCCTTCTGTTAAACAGCTGTATACCTGCTCTTTATACAGGAAAATATAGTGTGAGAAGTCTCTGTGTTTGCACTCTACATCTGGGTCACAACATTTAGGCGAACACTTTATTACACAGCATGAACATACAGACATTCAGCTAACGACTAAAATCTAAAAATGTAACAATTAGACTATATTATTTGATCGTCTTTGATGGAAGTCGTTATCAATAAAACTATTTTTGAATTCAACCAGGAAAATATCAGAGATTATAAAGGAGGAGAGCCTTGCCTTATGCATGTGACATTTACCATCTGATATCTCTCATATAACTCAAAGGTTTGTTTTCAGTGCTGAATCTAGCAATAATGTGTTTCTGGATAATTTCAAAAAGCCCCCAGGGGATAATGGGTAATTTTTCAGAACAAGTCTGGTTGTCATTAACCTTAACTTTATTCTGTTTATTTGCACAACCAGTAGAAGAGAGCAGATTTAATATCAAACTATTCACAATTCACACGAGGTAATTATTCTGAGAAGTTTCAGAACAGACCGCTGTCCCCTCAAGTTTTTACGTTTATGTTGACTAAAGCTTTTTGTTTTACCACAAGCTCTTCCTTGCTGTGCTGAAGAAGTAAACTTTGCAACATTTGACTGTATGCAGAGTTGTAAGAATGTCACTAATGAATTCAGTTGTGTAGCTAGCTGGCTAACAAGCTAGGACTGTGTTTCTAACGTCTTGGAGTTTGTATTTTTTTTTTCCAAAGTATGCTTGTACAGCGTTTCTTAAGTAAGTAACCAATACTACAAGAATACTTTCACTAATCTTTGGCCTGGTGGTTTTTATACTGAGGTATTTCTGTTTTAAATAACTTCTTTGCGCCTGAGTCCTGTGTGGTAGGTTTCTGTCTACTCCTGAAGGCTTGAGTTGAAATGAGCTTTTCATTCTGTGAATTAGACTATACACAGCTAGAGCTAAATACTTAATTTTCAGTGTGTCGCTGTGAAAACATCCGTTGAAAAACATTATCATTGACTAGATGAGTTGCTATAGCCCCAGAAAAACTAATCTCAAAGAACTTCATCAGGACTCACAAACCGGCAGCTAACACATTCGGGGTAGTGAGGTTTATGGTGGCACTTGACTTTGTAGTGAATCATGTAAAACAGCATTGATCACAGTCTTTAAAAATACTTTCAGACCATGTTTTCACTTTGAGCCACGCTCCCATTTATAATCTGATCGTTCTGGATTTATTGTTTCACTGGGGCTCTGTAAGTGATTTTATTTTGGTTTCCCACAGTTCCCCAGTTGTTATTTGGTTCAATATGACCAACACCTAAACTAAATTAAATAACACTCTTCATCACAGATTTTAGTGCTTTATTTTCCTTATTTTCCTCTGTTTTACATGTCTTTTTGGGAAACAATTATAGTGAGTGCTGGACTTTCTAGGTATTTATAAAAAGTGGAGACTTAAAATGAAGGAAAATGAAGAATGCATATCTTTCAGCAGATAGGTCAGTTATGCCATAAAATAATATTAGAGCACAGTGTTTTCATCTTACGGTGTTTGTTTATTCAGCATGAACGAAGGCTCAAACAGGAGCTGATGATCCATCACAACAACAACTTGTAGTTTTCTACAAGAGACACTGTACTCAGAAAGTATTATGGGAAAGCTGTCTTTATGAAAGACAATGGATTTGCAGTATTTAGGAAGCCATGACAATTCTTTCCTCAAACAAAGCAAAAATTAACAAAAATTGACCTTAAAACAGGTCAGGTAAAACCATTAAAATAAACTGCATTGTCTCTTCAAATCTGAGAATGACTTAAATGTAATGTTTTCTGCAAAACATTTATTTTGATCTTAAAACAGATCCCTTTTCATTAATCACTTACATTGAAGTAAACGTGATCAAAAAGAAGGTTTTATCCACAAAGGATAAAAATAAAAACTATCACTGATGATAAAAAGCTATAAATAACCCAATTACACAACTCAACCCACAATGAGTTGTAGTGAGTCCAGTTCAGGTAAAGTTCATTACTCCTTCCTGGTCAGAAAGAGGACATTTCAATTTTAGATTTAAAAAATCAATAATGGTAAAAAAGTATTACTATAACATAATCAGTACAAGAAGTACACCTAAGATATAATAATGATTGCAGATTCAATCAGATTTCATTCATGCGATATGCATCTTATGTTTCCTTTCCTAACATGTAGGATACTGTTAATGTCATTTCCTTAGGAAATGTCATCTTGCACATACACAAGAACACACAAAGTAAAGCCTTCTGTACATACAGAAGAAAAAGTCCACAGAATTTTAAACAATTCAGTCCAGTCATGTCTGACCAATATGGTCTGTTTAGCTTGTCTGGTATGGACTCCAGTGTGAGTGTTCTACCACGGCCTCCAGAGGACGCTGTTGTCTTTTGTCTCCAGAGAGCATTGGGTGATGCTGGTCTGGTCTGTGGAGCTCAGAATAGAGAAGTCAGCCTCTTTCAGCTTCTCATCAGAGGCAGTCTGCAGCTTGTTGGAGTGCGTCAGCAGGTTTCTCTGCAGCTGTAGCTGTGTCAGGAAGCAAACGGTCATCTCCAGGATGTCTGCCTTCTCCAGGTTGGAGTCTGGCTGCTGTTTGAGGAACTCTGGAACCAGGAGAGACTTGAGCTGCTCAATGCAGGTGTTGATTCGCTCTCTGCGTAACTTCTCCACCAGAGGCTTTCTGAGCTGCAGAAAGAAGAACAAAGTCATTAATAAACTTGTTCAGGAGTTTTGTTTTTGTTAGCAACAAAATATATTTTCTACAATTTGACAGTTTACATGATCAAAACCTTCAGTTTACCTTGTGGTTCAGAGTCAGATCCTGAGAACTGGTCATGGCTGGATCGCTATGCTGTAGAGGTCTCTGTAGAGAGAATCTGATCCCTTCTGGCTTCATCCCTCCTATTTATACTCCATCATCTCCATATGAATGTGTGAGTCTTGGTCTTGTTGAGGTTTCCCACAGTCTGAGCCAAACAGAGAGCTCCTTGAGACAATAAGGCATGTGAGGCAGCAACATTCTGTCATTACCGCCGAGCGTATAATAGTTAGCTCCCAGGGGAGCAGGTGGAGGAGATAAAGAGAGTGCAAGAGGGCGCTTTGTGAATCTGTGAAAGGGATGACCCTGTAGTGAGCAGAACTGATATCTCAGCACACCCTTAACATCCTATCAAAAAAGTGCAAGTTTACTTGATCTAATTAATGAATTATAGCACTAACTGATAGGTAGATGACATTAGTTCTTTGCTTGTTTCTGCCAAAAAAACTGAAGAGTGAATTGCGTATTGAATGTATTGTTATATTTAATTTGTAATTTATCAAGATCTTTCATTTGATACTTTATTTAAACTTTTATCAAACCTTTTTTCAATAAAAAACCTAATTTTTTCCTGTAATAACATGGTTGAGTGCAATAGCCTGTGATTTTCTCACTGAAATTACTCAACACGATTATCATGCTGCTGAACACATGCAGTCATCATTTGACACGTGCCGTATATCCAGTGTGAGTAGCAAGTTGATCTCAGTTTCCCACACTGACTCCCCGCGCTGTGTTCAATTAACCACAAAGGGACTACTGTGACAGATGCTGCCCGTGTGTTGTTATACAAAGAAAGAATTACATCACCAACCATCTGGAGGGAAAAGTTCCCATTGGTTGGCTCTGAAGGACAGTTTAAATTTAAAACCGCTGTTAAAAAGTTTATCAAAACTAAACTCAGAATGTTCAAACCTGTCACATTTTAAGTTTTCTAACACTATAATACATTTTGAACTTTGGTGGTAATCACTCACTCACTACTGAGTATCAAAGTAATCAATATTTTAACTGTGAGAGTGGGAGGTTTCCTGAAGTGTGCCAAATCCCTCAGGAGAATTAGCCGGCTGCTGGTCGGCTGATCGTTATTCACTCTCAGCTCTGTTCTCCAGAGTTTTCCCACACTTTAGTAAAAAAATTGACATGTGCCAGTATGTAAGTTAACATAATGTTTTTTTTATTGCAAAGGTTGTGAAATCTCCTGAAAAATCTTGCCAGTTTATTTAAAAAAAAAACAAAAAACTGGTTGTTCAAACCTTTTGAGAAAAATTAAAATTCAATAATCTTACAACAAAAAACAAAAAAACAAAACAGATCTCAGCTGCAGGTTTCTGATAATTAGTTTTAAATAAGAGTTGCATGTCTGCTACTAAAGCTAAACTGGTACACATGGCATATAGCATCCTCTGATGTTTGCTTTACTTTATTGTTATAGCAAAACTTTTTCACTGAATCCCCAACCTGCAAAAGACAGGTTTCAGGTGGTGGATGCTTAAAAAATATAAAATAAGAAGATTAAAAAATTACTGTGACTTCCTGTAGTTCCTGTAGACTTCCTGTTATTCAAAAAAACTTTAGCTTTTTCTGAATGATTCTTTTTCAAGGTTTGTACAATGATTTTCCACATCACCTCTTTGATTCTAGTCCACAGCTGAATCGTTCTCAAACACCTTGTTTAAATAGTGCTTCTAGTTTAAGAAGATCATATGAAAGTTTTCTGATGGAAATGGTACCGCTGCTTTATTTAAAGGAAGCGCAGCCATCATGATGATTTAAACATGTGTCAGTTTGTGGAGTCTCGGTCCCTTTTATCCTCTGTCCCTTCAGGGCAAAGGTCTGGATCTATTGTTCCACTGGGGCTCTGTGAATGAGTTTCTTCTGCTTTCCAACACTTAGTCCTTTCAGTGCTGTCACTTGAGAAACAATAGAAGTGTGCCTTATTGAGCATCACATAAGCTAAAATGTGTATCATCTTTTAAGATTTAAATGATTAACTTTGAAACAATTATTAAAACGTGTGAATCTGATGATTTTACCAGAGAAGTTAAGACACTGCATATTTGACCTTTAAGTTTAAAGATTTGACTTCCAACTGAGCAAATTGAAATAACATTGATGACCCTTCTCATTGCAAATGTTGGCTGTTCACTGAATGTGCATTTTGGATAAACAATTATAATAGGGTTCTAAAGGTTTGAAGTATTTGTCTACAGCAAATGGAGACAAAGATAGATACATATGACAGAAAATGAAGAACATACAGTGCTCAACAAATTTATTGAACCACCTGTCATAAAACAATAAAACAGACATCTTAGAAATCTGTCAAAAACTTGTTAGAAACTAAAAATTACATTACAAATTTGAGCCGGCGCACTGGATGCCTCTGAGAAGTCAGAAGTTAATTGAGTATTACAATCAATCACTAAAACATTTTTTTTTCTGTTCTGGAATCCAATTAAGTAATTTGGTATCTTAAGCAAAAATAATAACGTGCTTTACTTTTTCTTTTTTTGTAAAAAAAACAAAAAATGTATTGATAACAATTATATTTTAGCATTAAAAATATAATTTTAAATAATGAGTTTGAGCCTACTGGTGGATTAACAATTACACAATTACCAATTCTGTTAGATTATAGCAGCTGTTCCACCAAATGTAAACCTTACATTGGGTGCCCCAAAAAGACCTTACATGGACGACTTCATTCTGAAAACGCTACGTCCAGATAAACGGAATCGGCTTTTTGGGATTTCATTAGCTTGATGATTGAGCATGCGTCAATGCACTTACACTGGGTGGTGTTCTAATAAACTTGTTAGTCACTGTCTGAATAGCATCAATGTAAAAAGATAACAGATCAACTGCATAAAAATTATATGAAAGCACAATGTTTTACACTGGCAGTGTTTATTTATTCAACAAGGACGAAAGCTCAAACAGGAGGTGATGATATATCACAACAACAACTTGTAGATTTCTACAAGACACACTGTACTCAGAAAGAGTAGAGGAAAAGCTGTCTTTATGAAAGACAATCAATTTACAATATTCAAAAACCCAGTACTCAGTGACATTTGATTTCTTTTTCCACTTTCACTCACTAAACAGCAAATGACCTTAAAATATATTGTTGTTAACTGCTGAATTCAATTTTTTCTCACAAAGTAAATATTACTTTGTCTTCTCAAACCTGACATTAACAAAAACAGTAATGTTTTCAGTAAAACAAACATATTTATCTTAAAACAGATCAAGTTTTAGTAATGACATACACTGAGATACAAGTCATCTAAATGTCCACATAGAACAATTAAGATATTAAACTGATCAATAATGATCATGAAGTACCAATATCACTGTCAAGTTTTTACCGACTAAGAAAACTTTGATATTAAGAAAACCTTTTAGAAAAAAGTTGTAGATCTTATAACAAATTGAACCTTGAATTTAGATTAATGTTAAACTGATCAGTAACAGTCAAGAGGTACAAACATCACAATTACATGACTTGCCCACATTGAGTCGTATAGTTAGAAAATCTTTATGAAAGAAATACTAAACATTTGGATCTTATAACAGATCAATTTTGTGTGATTAATATGTACAATCACAATGAGTCCTTAAAATGGACATTTAAAATTTAGATCCCAAAAATCGAAAACCAGCAAAAGGTAACAAATGTCAATTGAAAAAAATCAATAATAGTAAAAAGTATTACTATAACATCATCAGTACATGAAGTACAGAAAGAAACAATTAAAATTGTTCATGCAATCAGATTCAATTCATGCAATATGCATGACATGAAATTTTCTTTCTCAACATGAAAGATATTGTTACTACACTTTCCTTAGGAAATGTCATCTGACACACACACACACACAGTAAAGCCTTCTGTACATACAGAAGAAAAAGTCCACAGAATTTTAAACAATTCAGTCCAGTCATGTCTGACCAATATGGTCTGTTTCGCTTGTCTGGTATGGACTCCAGTGTGAGTTTTCTACCACGGCCTCCAGAGGACGCTGTTGTCTTTTCTCTCCAGAGAGCATTGGGTGATGCTGGTCTGAACAGTGGAGCCTAGAAGACAAAGGTCAACTTCCCTTAGCTTCTCATCAGAGGCAGTCTGCAGCTTGTTGGAGTGCGTCACCAGGTTTCTCTGCAGCTGTAGCTGTGTCAGTAAGCAAACGGTCATCTCCAGGATGTCTGCTTTCTCCAGTTTGGATTCTGGCTGCTGTTTGAGGAACTCTGGACCCAGAAGAGACTTGAGCTGTTCAATGCAGGTGTTGATTCGCTCTCTGCGTAACTTCTCCACCAGAGGCTTTCTGAGCTGCAGAAAGAAGAACAAAGTCATTAATAAACTTGTTTGTTTGTTTGTTTTATTGTTAGAAAAAGAAAAGAAACACTGTCAACTTAATAATAATTTAAGTCCAGGCAGTGTTCAATTTACCTTGTGGGTTAGAGTCAAATTATCCGTTGAAGTAGTCATTGGTGCAGCAATTGTAGGTGCCATGGTTGGATCTCTGTGTTGCAGAAGTCTCTGTAGCGAGAATCTGATCTCTGCTGGCTTCATGGCTCCTACTTATAGTCCTACATTTCCATATCAATGTGTGGGTCTTACTCTGGTTGAGGTTTCCCACAGTCTGAACCAATCAGAGAGCTCTGCGAGACAATAAGGCATGTGGAGCAGCAACATGCTCCTGTATGCCTGGGGGATAATGGTTAGGTCTCAGGGGAACAGCTGGAGGACTGGGGGGAGACTGAGACATGCCCACAGATCTCTGTATGAAGCTGGGAAAGTGGTGACCCTGTAGAAGATCTGCTGCCAGATGCTGAGATCAATGATTCTGACTGAGCACACGCTCATTATCCCAGTGCACATGTGCGGGAATAACAAAGCTGTAATGTATGAATTTCATATAAGCAAAAAAAGTGGTAGACTAGGTGAATTTTTCTGCGTTTGCTGCTTCTGTTGATTTTAATGGACAATTTAGTAATTTGTATTTTCTATCATAGAGCTTAAATATCTTTTTTTTATTTATCCAAAAACGCACACGTTTTGAAAACTCTACCATAAGATCTTTGAATGCTGTATCTACACATTTAATTTAAACTACTCAATATAATACATTAAAATACTCAAAACAAACTCAGTCCATCCAGATGCCACTGTGTCTTGTGACACGTGCCTTGTAACCACTGTGAGTAGCAGGTCGATCTCAGTTTCCCACACTTACCCCCGTGCTGTGGCCATTGAGCCACAAAGGGATTTTTGTCACAGATGCTGGTTATGTGTTGTTATAGAGACAGTGAATTACATCACAAACCATCTGGTGGGAATGGATCCCACTGGTTGGCTCTGACTGATAATAAAATCTGAAAAGATTATGTGAAAATAATTTCAACTTTTTTAATCTTTGACACATTTTGATCCTCGGTTCATATTTGTGACTGATAACTGACTGAGAGCTGGATTGAAATTTTGGGATTGTGATGGTGGGAGCCTTCCTGGGTGACAGAATTTTCATGAAGTGTGTCAAATCCCTTTGGAGAATTCACACGCTGCTGGTGGAGTGATTGCCACTGAACTCTTGTCTCATGGGTTTTCCCACACTCCTATCATTTGCCTAGAATAAGCATGCCCCGATTTACAAGTTAATTTTCATCTTGAAGATTATTTACCCATAGCCATTACCCAATTTGTGAAAGTTGAAATTATTATCACTCCAACAAATTGGAAAGGGACTTAGAATGCTTTAAATCAGGAATGGGGAGGCCAGATACTGCAGCATACGAAGAAGCATACAGAGGTTCAAGATCTGTAATAAGTGAATTTAACTACAGTAGGTTAACCGCGGCTAATAATGGGTAATGTTTGAGTATTTCTTCATCATCTGGCCTTTTGCTGAGATGCTAAATCTTTTGTAAAACCTTATGCTGTATATGTTAAGACTGCAGGGCAGCTCACTGGTGTGGTGGTCAGCACTGATACGTGATATTAACAAGGTCAGTGGTTTGAATCCAACATGAGACCTTTATGTACAGAATTTGTACGTAGTCCCCTCTATTAGGATGTTATGAATGGATGCCATCACTACCCCTATTTAACTTTTCTGTATCCTCTAGCTTTATTTTCTCCTGTGCAGACTGAGACAACATCAGTGTTTTGCAATAAATTTCCAGCTAGCTATCTAATTAGACAGCTGTGTTCTAGAAATCCCCAGTGACCTTCATTGTTTTTTAAAGTGGTGATTTGTGAGTTTTAAATATTAGCTTATGTTTTCTCTCAGAAAGGTGGGGTATTAATAAAATCCACTATGTTAGCCGGATAACTTGCAGAACCTAAGAATTAGTGATATCCATCCAATGTAAAGCTGTATCTATAGCATGTTTCTAGAAACAGTATGTCCTGTTGAGCAAGATTCCCTTCTGTCAGGGGCATGGAGGCAAGCTGTTACATGTTCACCTGGTTTCTGTTTCATATTATCTTGAAAAATATATTCCTGTGAAAGAAACGGTTTTGATTTGAGCACCAACAAGACATAAACATGACAAGAGAGAGAAAGACTGTCTACAGACTTGGCAAAGGGTCAAGTGAATGAATGAGAAGAAATGCTGAAGTAAACTTCAGGCTTTTTGCAGTTCATTTTGAATAACTTTTATATGCCTGCTTAAAGAGTTTGCATGTGCACTTTTAATTAAAGACCTCTTGTTTGTTCAGTTTAACTTGGATCCGCAAATACTTATGAAATCATCTCTGACAGGGAGCTTCTTCATTTAGGCTTGAACTTACAATAGGCGTTATGACGAATAGATTTTAGACCCAAAAAGATTAACAACAATTAAATGTGTGACACGTTGTGCAGTTTGTACTGTCAATAACAAAACTGTTCTTTCATAATTTTTCTTTATGAGTTTCTTCAGATCGTGTCTTTAATTTAAATCCACACAAGACACTTTCGAAGATCTCTAGTTAAAATAGAGATTAACAATAAGAAATGACAATTTTAAAAAAAATGGTGTTACTGTTTTATGTAAAAAAAGGAATGGACAAAATCATGGCCAAAAAGACGACAACAACAAAAAGATTAGAAATAGGGAGTCAGGCTCCCTTTTATCCCCTGTCACTTCAGGGCAAAGGTCTGGATCTATTGTTCCTCTGAGGCTCTGTGAGTGAGTTTCTTCTGGTTTCCCACAGTCCGTCCTTTCAGTGCTTTCACTACAGGAACAATAGAAGTGTGTCTTAGTCTGCATGTCATTAGATTTAATTTGTGACGGTTTCATGGAAGTGAGAGCTTTTACTTTAAACACACACACATATCCAGAAAGTTCCCCTCATTAAAAAAAGGATTGAACCTTGTTTTTCTTTTGTATGCTCTAACCTAAATAGTTTTTAGACTGCAGCATTTTTTAATTGGATATGTAAATTAAACAAAGATCAGTGATAAACACCCCTTAAATTGGAAGTGAATGGAGTACATCTTTGCCATTACTTATGAAAACCACAACAAACAACAACATGGAAATAAAGTTTTCACTTGGCAGTGTTTGTTTATTTAACAAGAGTCACATAAAGCATAAATGCTTTAAACAGGAAGTGATGATACATCACAACGACAACTTGCAGATTTCTACAAGGCACACTGTACTCAGAGAGAGTGAAGGGACACAGTCTTTGTGAAAGACAAAATATTTACAGCATTTAAGAACACATTAATCAATATGAAAACTATTAATATTGACCTTCAAACAGATCACATTTACGTTCCCAAAAGAAAAAAACACCTATCACAAAAAAGCTGACAGTGTGAAACATTTTTCAATAAAATGATAAATATTAATCTTAAAACAGATTGGTTTTCAGTAATCATGAAGTGATCAGTGTTTATCAAAAGGTACAATTAATATACTGTTTAATCCTCAGTGAATAGTAGGGGTTAAAATTGCCATATCAAGCCTTTTATAATTAAAAGGATAAACAACTGGATCTTAGAACAGATCTGTTTTGATATTAAATGAAGGTCAAGTTCATTATTACAATCAGTCCAGAAAAAGGACGTTTAAATCCTAGATCACAATGGTCAAAAACAAACGAACAAAATACTACATTTGGTTCATGCAACATGCATGACATGAGGTTTTCTTTCTTAATGTGAAAGATGTCATTTTCTCAGGAAATGTCATCTTGCACAGAAAAAAAACCTGACAAAAACTATAGTACTATATATACAACTATGTTACTATAACACATACATTAGGCATTGATAATAATCGCTGATGCAATCGGATTTCATTCATGCTACATGCATGACAAGATGTTTTCTTCCTTAACACGAAAGGCTCTATTGCTGTCATTTCCTCAGGAAATGTCGTCTTACAGACACACAAGAACACAAAGTTCAAATAATTCAGTCCTGTCACGTTTGACCAATATGCTCTTTTTTTTTTTCTTGGTATTAACTCCACTTTGTAGTGTCTACCATGGCCTCCAGAGGGCGCTGTTGATTGGACATTTGTTTTTGGTGATCATGTTCTGGACTGTGGAGCTCAGAGGAGAGAAGTCAGCCTCTTTCAGCTTCTTATCAGAGGCAGTCTGCAGCTTGTTGGAGTGGGTCAGCAGGTTTCTCTGCTGCTGTAGCTGTGTCAGGAAGCAAACGGTCATCTCCAGGATGTCTGCTTTCTCCAGTTTGGAGTCTGGCTGCTGTTTGAGGAACTCTGGACCCAGAAGAGACTTGAGCTGCTCAATGCAGGTGTTGATTCGCTCTCTGCGTAACTTCTCCACCAGAGGCTTTCTGAGCTGCAAAGAAGAATAATGCAATTAATAAACTTGTTCGGGAGTTTTGTGTTAGCAACAAAATATAATTGATAAAATTTTATAGAAAACAAGTTCCACTAATTTTGATTTACCTTGTGAGTCAGAGTCAGATGCTCCTCAGAACTGCTAAGTGCTGCAAGGATTTTAGGTGCCATGCCTGGATCTCTGTGCTGTGGAGATCTCTGTAGAGAGAATCTGATCTCTGCTGGTTTCATCCCTCCCATTTATACTCCAGCATCTCCATATGAATGTGTGGGTCTTAGTCTGGTTGAGGTTTCCCACAGTCTGAGCCAATCAGAGTGCTCTGCGAGACAATAAGGCTTGTGGAGCCAGCAGCATGCTGTCGTTAATGCCTGGGGGATAATAGTGAGGTCTCAGGGGAACAGGTGGAAGACTGTGGGTAAACGAAGCGAGTGTAACAGATCTCTGTGTGATTATGGGAAAGGGGTGACCCTGTAGGGAAAGGAGATCTGCTGCCTGATACTGGGATCAATGGTTTTGACCGAGCTCACGCTGATTATCCCATCACACGTCAGGGAAAAAAATTCATGTTTTAATGACAAATTATGGGTAAAAATAAAATAATGGGATTAATGGTTTATTTCGCATGTGTTGTTTATAATGAGATTAATTTTAAGGGAAACTGTAAACATCAATTTGATTTTAACTGATAATTTCATTTATACTATTGTATAAAGAGTTACAAATTTTGATATATATATATAGATAGATAGATAGATAGATAGATAAATCTATCTATCTATCTATCTATCTATCTATCTATCTATCTATCTATCTATCTATTTTATTTTTTTTACAAATGCAAGAATATATTTTGGTGTTGTACCAATTAATTAAATCATAATGTCTCTAGAAAATAATCATGTAGCTGACCAGATGCAGTCATGTCTTTTGACACGTGCCGTATAGTCAGCATGAGTAGCAAGTTAATTTCAGTTTCCCACACCCGTGTTATTGTCAATGAACCACAAAAGAACTTCTGTTGCAGATGCTGTGGGTTGTCATAGAAACGTGAGGTTACATCACCAACCACCTGGAGGGAAAGAATCCCATTGGCTGTCTTGGACAGTTGTTACAATTCAAATTTATAATAATAATAAAAAAAAAACATTCTTAAAGTAATCAAATTAGGGTACCACAATTTGGAAAGTATTATTTTCAGTTTGCAATCAGCTACACATTTTATACCTCTAATGCTAATCATGATTACTGATTACTGACCATCAACTACATCAAAATTTCACCTCTTAGGGTCCTGGGGGTGGGGGATGGTGGTGGCAGTTTCATGAAGTGTGTCCAGTGCTTCTGGTGGATTAATTCACAACTGGTGGGGTGAGTGTGTCCTACTCTTTTCTCCAGAGTATTCACTTAACCATAAATAAATAAATAATAATAATCAAAAAAAAAATAACTCTTGTGCCCTGTTGCAGGTTGAAAATTCTCCCATAGAATCATCTTTAAAAATATTTACCTATTAATCAATATGTAAACAATAAAACAAAAAACTGAATGTCATGCCCTGTCAAAATTGAGATAAATAACTTAAGCAAAAATATTAACAGTATTAGATGGCCTTCAACTTTTTGTCACTCAGAGTTTACATAAGCAACAAGAAGGTCAGATTTTGCAGCAGCTGAAAAAAATATGTACAGCTGCAGCCTGTGGGTGGAATTAGATTATTTAGAAACTGAAGTTGTTTCCCGTTAACTTAAACCTCACATAGTCTTAAATGTAACAGGATACAGCTTCATCTTGTAATGCTTAACCTCACTTCAACTTTACTCTAACCCGCTGTGCTTACTATGAGCTCTGGAACCTTTGTAGTTAAAACAAATTTAACAACAACGGGTCCACTACAGCTGTGTCATTAAAAAAAAAATGTTGTAACTGAATTTTTAAATTACTGTAATGTATTGCTAAATTGTTTTAGCTAGTTTGACCCCCAAAATAAAGATCTGTCTCAAACTCTGCAAATGAAACAGTTTAGTGAACAAAATAGTGGTATGATATATAAAAAACTAGAGTAACAGTTTTAATCAAAGGCTTGATGTTAAACCGATTGTCGTAAAAGAACAGACGTTTTAAGCTCTGTTCTTTCAGGGCAAAGGTCTGTATCTGATGGTCCAGAAGGGCTCTGCAGACAAGTTTATTCTGGTTGTTGACTATTCGCTGCTTTTTTTTATTGACCGCCAGAGGGCGCTGTTGTTTGAACATTAGTTTTTGGTGATGCTGGTCTGGACGGTGGAGCTCAGAGGAGAGAGTCAGCCTCTCTCAGGTTCTTGTCAGAGCACCAGAGCAGCTTGTTGAAGTGGGTCAGCAGGCTTCTCTGCTATCAGCTCTGCTATTTGCTCCACTGCTGTAGCTTTGTCAGGAAGCAAACAGTCATCTCCAGGATTTCTGCTTTCTCCAGTTTGGAGTCCAGCTGCTGTTTGAAGAACTCTGGACCCAGGATAAACTTCAGCTGCTCAACGCAGGACTTAATTCTGTCTTTGCACAACTTCTCCACAAGAGGCTTTCCCAGCTGCAGAAAGTAGAAAATAAATTTTAAAAAAAATTCAAGACTTTTGTTTTAGTAAAAAAGTATCTAATTTATTACAAGTTTTTGACAATTGTGTCAATTTTTGATTTACCTTATGAGTTGGAGTCACTTTCTCCTGATAACTGATCATTGCAGCAGGGACTGTAGGTGGATTTCTGTGCTGTAAAGGTCTCAGTGGACAGAACCTGATATCTGGTGTCATCCCTCCCATTTATACTTCACCATCTCTATATGAATGTTTGGGTCTTTCCCTGCTTGAGTTTTCCCAGTCTGAGCCAATCAGTGGCATCATGCTCCCGTTATTGCCCAGGAAACAGTGGATAGAGATCAGGGGAACAGGCGATGGACTCTGGGAGAGAGGTACTCTCAGAGCTCTAATTGAATCTCAGAAAATGGTAACTCTGTAAAGAACGTTAATGAGTACACACTCATCATCCCATCTTAATGATCTATTAACGATCTAATTAATGAACCACATATAAAGTAAAACTTATTCAGATTTTTTGGTCTCAATTTGTTTGATAATTTCTAAACCCAAACCTTTAATGCATCTTTTTTAAAATAGTCAACTGAACATCATTCAGTTTTAATGAAATGCTTAATTTTTATGCAGGATAACAATTTGTTTACTAACATGTTGACAGTTTATCAGATTGGTATTGTGGGCTGTTTTAGTTTGCTGATTGGTTTGCTGTAGTTTATTGCTTTACTCAAGTACTCAAGGCAATAATTGTGCTGTTGCTCTCGTGTCAGTGACATGTGCCTTTTAGTCAATGGGAGTAACACGTTGATCTGGGTTTCCCACACTGACTCCCTGTGCTGTTGTCAGTGAGCCACAAAGAGACTTTAGTGGCAGATGCTGCCCGTGTGTTGCTGTAGAAAGAAAGCATTGCATCACCAACCATCTGGAGGGAAAGGATCCCATTGGCTGGCTCTGAGTGGTAGTAAAATTTGAAATTGTGGTGAAAATTTGCCATAATCAGAGTAGTTTCACATCATGTTTTCAGGTTGCAACCACTGTCACACATTAATCATGACTGATTAATGACCATCAACCACATCAGAATTTTAATATTCAAGATTCCTGGTGGATAGCAGCAATATCATAGAACTGCAATGACATAAAAACCAATTCATTTGCAGCTGTTTGAGTGATTTGTATTTCCACAATTATTTAACTAATAGAAATAAGCACAAACTAATATGTAAGTTGTACATCCACAGCCTGTCCGTTATTGGCTCCACTCTGTAGGTGTCTACCACGGCCTCCAGAGGCCACTGTTGAAGACATTCTTGTCTTTGGTGATGCTGGTTTGGACTCTGAACCTCACAGGAGCCACTTTTTCCAGTTTGGAGTCTGGATGCTGTTTAAGGACTTAAGCTGCTCAGTGGAAGTGTTGATTCCCTCTCTATGTAACTTCTCCACGAAAGGATTTCTGATCTGCATAAAGAATACCAAGATCATCAAATATCCAGTTGGTGACTGTCATTTCATCAAACAAAACAAATCATGTTCTGATTGTTCTACTGAATCCTAAATTTACCTTGTGGGTAAGAGGGTTTCTTAGCATAGATCATTGCTGCAGTGATTACAGGTGCCACCTGTGGTTCTTTATGCTGTACTCTGTACTCAGAATCTGACCTGGGTCAGCAGCATTCACAGGGGACAGTAGTTTAGTATCAGGGAAACAGCTGGAGGATTTTGTGCTGTGCAGCCAGTGGGAGTTGCAAGCTAAACTTAGTTTTCCACACTGGTTTTCTGTGCCAGATGCAGGCTGTGTGCTATAGAACAGACCCTTGGAGGGAAAGAGTCTGGTTGGGTCATTCTGACATACCATGAAAAGACGTGGACGTGATGCTTTCTGCTTTTAATTATGTTTATTCTTTTTCACCTCAAAAAGTTTCAATGTTGTACATTAATCACTGAAAGGGGTGTGTGGGTGGGTGGGTGATGGGGTGTTCATGGGGATTGCTGAAGTGTGCCAAATCCCTTTGCAGCAATAAAAAGCTGCTGGTGCTTTTGCCACAGTCCTCCAAAATTAGCAGGTGCCTGCCTACAAACAGACTTTCATTAATGGACTGCACACGTGCAGGTGCTACACAGTGGATGGGCTTCTCAGCAAATAATTGCCCATTAAGCCTTGAATGCATTTCTTGAACCCCAGGATATACATCTATAACACATTTTGATCAAGCATTGTTTTTTTTAAACTATTGTTTGTAATGATAAAGGAATTGTTTCCTTTTGGAAAGCCAACAGATATCATAAGCAATATACTGTAAATTGGACTTCAGCTGTTATTCTCTTAGTTAGAAAAAGAAAAAGTATGATGGACCATGTGATTGTGTAATTTGAGGGGGTTTAGACTCCTGATTCCTTGTTAATCTGTCAGGGCAAAGGTCTGGATCTATTGTCCCACAGCAGCTATGTGAGTGAGTTTTGCCTGGTTTCCCACACACTTCCCTTTCACTGCTTTCACTGGAAGAACAACAATAGAAGTGTGCCTCATTATACAACACATTAGATACATTGTCTGACGTCCTTAAAAGGGACATGTTTAAAGTTACATTTTTTTAAAAAATGAAAACATGCACGAATGCACAAAAACATGAATTGTTTTGATGGCTTAATGTTGTTTAATTAAATACAATGACACAAAACGAATAATTCAGCTTCATTAAATGAGTTTCGATTATATTGCTCCAGACTTTGATAATTTAGTTAAATAAAACACGTGTAGTTTGATTGTCTGTTAAATTTCTTGAAAATTGATAGCTTGGTTTAAAGATCAATTTATATAAATTTATACATTTATACAAATTGGCATGCTTTTTTTTTTATATTTATGTTAAACGTCAAAAAAAAGTCTACTCACTGTACTGAACAGAGAAACAGCTGTCTTTATAAAAGACACAAAGAGATTGTTTCACATAAAGCAACGTAGATGTTTACAAAGTTATGAGCACCAATTCACGACTTTGTATCTACAAGTTCACATCGTATATATTCTGCCAAACTATGATAATACTATGTGATCATGAAATGTTTCTTGTAATTGGACTTCTCTGTATGTTATTTTTAAACTTTTTCTCTCTTTGAATTGACTGTAAGTGCTGAAAATTGCTAGTAGGAAAAATACACAGTTTTTGTGCTGGACAAAGTCATCTTGTCCATGTCACATGTGTGTCCTCTGTCTCTGGTTTGTAGCTGCTCTGTTTCCCACACTCAGTATTGAATAATGTGGTCAGTGCACGACAAAAGGACCCTGAAAAGAGCTTATGTAAGGTTTGGCTGTGCATTGACTGAAACAGTGTGACGTCACTAACCATCTGGAGGGAAAGTACATGATTGGTTGGCATGACCAGGTCTGATAAAAATCCCAAACTACTGTCAAAACCAAATCAGTTGTTTATAACTAAAATAATCTGCCCCTAACTATTACACTTAATGGAGAAAATTTGGATTGCACATAACCAACTAGTGATCGATAGTTAAGGACTCACAGCCTAATTTGGTTCTAAAGTGTGCCAACAATCCACCGCTGAAAGGATGTTAGTGACATATTTTATGTACATTCATTTTGGACACTGATTAATAAGAATAAATATTTGCCATGTTAAGTATCTTAACACCTGTATGTTTAACATGATCAGTTTTCAGCATTATGCCACCATATTCCATTTCACTCTGTCTACCGAGGACAAAGATCAACATTCATTGTCCCCACTGGGGCTCTGTGAGTGAGTTTCTTCTGGTTTCCCACACTGCATCCTTTCACTGCTTTCACAGGAAGAACAATGGAAGCGTGTCTCCTTACCCATAACATTAAAAGACAATAGTTATCGTTGAAGTTTTGGCCCTCCCATGGCCTGGGGACTGCTCCAAAGTGGTGGCCAATAATTTGTTGATATTTGAAGATCAAGGAAAAAAACACAAAAAATATTTATATTTGAATTTTTATATTTAAATGAAGTCCTCTTCAAGTTGTGAATTTCCACTTTTTGATTGAATTATGGATTGACAAATGAACAAAACCTTGTATGATCACAATATTTCTTTATTGAGACACACTCAGTATTAACTTTTTATAAAGTCTCCAACTGGAGGTAGATAGAGGTGATGATACATCACAACAGCCTGGCAACAACAGACACTGTACTCAAAATGAGTGGAGGATCAGTCATCTTTACAAAAGACACCAACAGTATGACATGAATCTTCATATCAGACTTACATAAAACATGCTCCAAAAGGCATTATCTTAAAACAATCACAAAGTGATCCAAATGAGTCAATCCACTGTCTAAACAGTGTATTTATCAACTTAATTGCATTTAATTGATACACCAATGATTCTAAAAATGAAAAATAATCTGACATTGTGTCATTCCAATAGGAATTATTTTTTGTTTTTTTGTTTTTTGTTTTTTTACATGAAAAAGCAGAATAATAGGTTAAGAAAACATCTGTACATACAGAAGAAAGTTTTCTGAAGCAGAATTCTGTAATCTTTAACCAACACGGTCTTTCATGTTGACATGATGCTTTGTCTTTAGTTAAAAGTTATTGTTTCGGTCAATAACAAACTAAAGATAACAAATGTTAATATAACATCATCAGTACCTGAAGAGTAGGTAATATTAATAATTGCAGATGCAATCAGATTTCATTCATGCAATGTGCATGACAAAATATGTTGTTTCAAAAAACAAAATATATTGTTTCTTTGATTTCCTGAGGAAAAAAAATCTTCCACTAAAACAAAACAAAGTAAACTGTTCTGTATGAACAAGAGGAAAAATCTTAAAAATCTCTGAATTACAGAAGAATTCGGCTCTGAATTATTTGACCAATATGATCATTGAAGTTAGTAAGGCTGACTGAAGTCTGTAGGTTTCTACCACGGCCTCCAGAGGGAGCTGGTGACTGTCTTGTCTTTGGCGATGCTGGTCCGGACTGTGTAGCTCAGAGGAGAGAAGTCAGCCTCACTCAGGGTTTTATCAGAGGAAGTGTGCAGCTGGTTGATGTGGTTCAGCAGGTTTCTCTGGGACTGAGTCTTCAGCTCCACCTTTGACAGGAAGTTCACCATCTCTTGGGCACACCTGGAATAGCCCTGTTCAAGAACTCCTGATTCTGTGGTTTGACGCTGCTGCTGCAGTCTTCTCAGGAAGCAAACGGTCATCTCCAGGATGTCTGCCTTCTCCAGTTTGGAGTCTGGCTGCTGTTTGAGGAACTCAGGAGCCAGGAGAGACTTGAGCTGTTCAATACTGCTGTTGATTCTCTCTCTGTGGATCTTCTCCACCAGAGGCTTTCTGAGCTGCAAGAAGAAGAACAAAGTCATTAATGAAACAGTTCTGGTGCATAGTTTTAGTGTTATCAACAAAATCTTTCATGAATAATGAATGATCTGATCTCCAATTTACCTTATGATTCAGAGTCACATGGTCCTGAGAATTAGTCATTACTGGAGTGAGTGTAGGTGCCATGGCTGGATCTCTGTGCTGCAGAGGTCTCTGTAGAGAGACTCTGATCTCTTCTGCCTTCATCCCTCCTATTTATACTCCCACATCTCCATATGAATGTGTGGGTCTTGGTCTAACTGGAGTTTCTCACAGTTTTGGCCAATCAGAGAGCTGTCCATTAGAGAAAAGAAATCTTGCCCGCCACATGCTCAGTGGTCATATTAGTAGGGGACAATTGATACATCCCAAGGGAACAGATGGAGCACTTTTGGATGGGTGTGTCAGCGTAAAAGACTCAGAAAGCTATGTGTGAATCTAAGAAATTGGTGACCCTGTAGAGCAGCGGTCCCCAACCCCTGGGCCTCGGACCGGTACCGGTCCGTGAGTCGTTTGGTACCGGGCCGCGAGAGTTGAAGCTCAGGTGTGAAATGTATGGTTTTCAGGGTTTTTAATCGGTTTTCAGCGTTATTTTGTTATCGTTTTTATCGTTAACTCAGTTTTCCTGGGTCTTTTCACGTGTGTTATGAATAAATCTTTTTTTCGGTACGGGTACTAGTTTTATTTTGTTGTATTTATCCGCGACACCTTAAAGGCCGGTCCGTGAAAATATTGTCGGACATAAACGGGTCCGTGGCGCAGAAAAGGGTGGGGACCGCTGCTGTAGAGGATACATCTGCTGCCTGATGCTGAGATCAGTTACTTTGACTCGGCACACGCTTTTCAAATCAAACTGTTTCTCTGATTAAGATACGTTTCATTTCTCACCTGACACCCACTTAGTGTCATTGATTATCCTGAAAGTAACATTATTGGTTCTCACATAAACCCAATCAGACATCAGATGGTCTGTGGGTTTTTCTATAGAAAAATCATTTAATGTCAGATCTGATCTCTTCCTTCTGACATAAAGTTCAACTCATGTGGCAAAGTGACCAAATTCATTTCCCAAGTGCTGAAGTAAATGTTTAAAGGTTAAATTTAAAAATAATTACTGAGATAGATCTGCAAGGAAACTAGTAAAACAATATTACTGACAATAATAAAAAATGTGGTTCATTATAACATGAAATTGATTTCTTTTTTTTTTTTCTGATGTCCAGATGTAGCAGGTGTGTTCTTTGCTTTTCAGTTTGTGGCTGGTGTGAGCAGATAGTTGTCCTCACTTTCCCACACTCAGTGCTGAATGATGTGGTCAGTGCACTACAAAGGACTTTGAAAGGAGCTTTTGTGATGGTCGGTGGTCGTGTGCTCCAACAGAGACAGAGCCTGACGTCAACAACCATCTGGAGGGAAACGACATGATTGGTTGAATCAAAATTTACTCAAATTTCAAAAGTTGAATATTTTTGCTTTCTGTAATAATATTCAATCCATGATCCACTATTTCAGTTTACAGTTGGACAAAGTTTGAAAATTGCCCATCATGAAACTTTCATGTTTTCACATGCTCCAAATCTCATGTTCTGAAATGCAGGAGAAGGTCAAGGCAGCTGTTTCCTGAAGTGTGCCAAATCCCTCTGGACAATAGTGAGAAACCCGTGTGGTGAAGAATGCAAATCAACTTGAACTGTGACCCTCCTTCTCTTTGGTCCTGGAGAAGAAAAAGGCTCCTCAAGATGTAATTTTATTCTACATGTACAATATGTATGGATCTGTGTGAATTCTGGTAAATATATGTATTATAGATTAAAACAGCAGGTCACAGTTACCATCATGAAAATGCTTATAGATATTGTAATTTCATATGTGCTTCCACTAAATTATAAATAAGATGTTTCTTAAGTGAAGCAGACCATTGGAAATCAGCAAATATTTTTCATGTTATTTTAATTCTTGGTATGCTTAAAAGTAAGTCATCTCATGCAAATGTGTTGTTGTTCTCCATCATCAGTTTTCATTCCATCATATTACCTTTCAACATGTTTCTCCTCAGGACAGAGGTCAGCATCTGTTGTCCCACTGGGGCTCTGTGAGTGAGTTTCTTCTGGTTTCCCACACTCTGTCCTTTCACTGTTTCACTGGAACAACAATAGGAGTGTGTCCCCTTACCCATCATGTGAAGAGACAATAGTTATCATGAAAGTTTTAGCCTACAAGTAAGGACTGCTCCAAAATGATGACTGCTTAAGCAGAACATAACAGAAATATTTTTACTTCATTGGATCACTTCAGTCAAGCTGTTGCATATAGAAAAACTTACATAAAATGATAACTCATCAGATGTCATAAAAAGATTGGAATATTATTGTATTTTAATTTCTATGACGTTTGGATTAGAATAAAGCTCCAGATATGATCATGAAACCCTCAGCTGTCATCCTACCACACCATAGTCCTGGTGTGAGCTTTGCTATTTTTAAAATATATAGTGATATTACCCAAAAATGTATAGGATGCCTAGATGAGTGATCCACTATAACTACAAGACATATATGCGTAACATAGAATGAAACGATAACAGAAACACTTTGATGTAATTTCAGTGGTTGTTTATTAAGATAAACAGAGTGTCAAGTTTATATATGAGAGTAAGATAAATGATGATGCATCACAACAATAACTTGGTAACATCACCAAGACACTGCACTCAAAATGAGTGGGGGACCAATCATCTTTACAAAAGACACAAACATTATGACATGAATCTTCATGTCACATTTTCATAAAATACACTTTGGAATAAGCACAAACTGCACTTTATCACAAAGGCAAAGAACAAAGGGATTCTACAACGAATCACATTAAAACAATCACAAAGTGATAAGAATAGCAGAACCAAATCCACTGACTTTACAGTGTCAGGTATATAATCCTCTTAAAGAAAGGACAAAAATAAATCTGGCTCTGATAACAGAACAATGCAGAATAATCACAAAGATTAAAATTAACTTAGAAGACACATCTCAGCAAAATTTGAGCAATCCTGTATTATCAACATGATAAAATTCAAGAAGTAATAAACTTAATTTCAACATAAATCACCACAATGTGATGCACATTTTTAAAAACACTGATAATATTTACTAGCAGTGCATGTAAAAATACAAATTGGAACAAGAATGTCAAATGTTCTTTCTTAATATGAAAGAGGAGCTTGTTTCACTCTTTCCATAGGAAATATTTGTTACATGAACATATGAATTATGCCTGGTTTTACAAACACCTTCTGTACATACAGAAGAAAAAGTTCCTTTAATCTTTGACCAACGTGGTCTCTAAACATCTCTGTGGTATGACAAGAGGTTTTCTCTCTTGACATGAAAGATGTTGTTGGTGTCATTTCCTCAGGAAATATCATCTTGCATGAAGAACAAAACAAAGAAAAACCTTCTGTACATACAGAAGAACAAGTTCTGGGAATTTTCTTTTCCTGCAATCGTTGACCAATATGATCAGTGTAGATGATTTAGTAGTGATTCCAGTCTGTAGGTTTCTACCACGGCCTCCAGAGGGAGCTGGTGACTGTCTTGTCTTTGGTGATGCTGGTCTGGACTGTGTAGCTCAGAGGAGAGAAGTCAGCCTCACTCAGGGTTTTATCAGAGGAAGTGTGCAGCTGGTTGATGTGGTTCAGCAGGTTTCTCTGGGACTGAGTCTTCACCTCCACCTTTGACAGGAAGTTCACCATCTCTTGGGCACACCTGGAATAGCCCTGTTCAAGAACTCCTGATTCTGCGGTTTGACGCTGCTGCTGCAGTCTTCTCAGGAAGCAAACGGTCATCTCCAGGATGTCTGCCTTCTCCAGTTTGGAGTCTGGCTGCTGGTTGAGGAGCTCAGGACCCAGGAGAGACTTGAGCTGTTCAGTACTGCTGTTGATTCCCTCTCTGCGGATCTTCTCCACCAGAGGCTTTCTGAGCTGCAAGAAGAAGAACAAAGTCATTAATAAAATAATTCAGGTGCACGGAATTAGCATGATCAAACACAATCTTTAAAGAATAATGAATGACATTCTGATAATATCCAATTTACCTTATGATTCAGAGTCACATGATCCTGAGAATTAGTCATTACTGGAGAGACTGTAGGTGCCATGGCTGGATCTCTGTGCTGCAGAGGTCTCTGTAGAGAGACTCTGATCTCTTCTGCCTTCATCCCTCCTATTTATACTCCCACATCTCCATATGAATGTGTGGGTCTTGGTCTGACTGGAGTTGCTCACAGTTTTGACCAGTCAGAGAGCTGTCCATTAGAGAAAAGAAATCTTGCCCGCCACATGCTCAGTGGTCATATTAGTAGGGGACAATTGATACATCCCAAGGGAATGGGTGGAGTACTTTTGGGTGGGTGGGTGTGTCAGCGTAAAAGACTCAGAAAGCTCTGTGTGAATCTGGGAAAGTGGTGACCCTGTAGAGGATACATCTGCTGCCTGATGCTGAGATCAGTTACTTTGACTCGGCACACACTTTTCAAATCAAACTGTTTCTCTGATTAAGATACGTTTCATTTCTCACCTGACACCCACTTAGTGTCATTGATTATCCTGAAAGTAACATTTTTGGTTCTCACACAAAGTCAATCAGACATCAGCTGGTCTGTGGGTGTTTCTATGGAAAAAAATCATTTAATGTCAGATCTGATCTCTTCCTTCTGACATAAAGTTCAACTCATGTGGCAAAGTGACCAAATTCATTTCCCAAGTGCTGAAGGACACTAGAAAACAATATCAGTGATAATAATGAACAGTACTGTTTCATTATAGTATATAGAATTGATTTATCTTTTTTTTTCTGATGTCCAGATGTAGCAGGTGTGTTTTTTGCTTTTCAGTTTGTGGCTGGTGTGAGCAGATAGTTGTCCTCACTTTCCCACACTCAGTGCTGAATGATGTGGTCAGTGCACTACAAAGGACTTTGAAAGGAGCTTTTGTGATGGTCGGTGGTCGTGTGCTCCAACAGAGACAGAGCCTGACGTCAACAACCATCTGGAGGGAAACGACATGATTAGTTGACTCAAAATTTACTCAAATTTCAAAAGTTGAATATTTTTGCTTTCTGTAATAATATACAATCCATGATCCACTATTTCAGTTTACATTTGGACAAAGTTTGAAAATTGCCCATCATGAAACTTTCATGTTTTTACATGCTCCAAATCTCATGTTCTGAAATGCAGGAGAAGGTCAAGGCAGCTGTTTCCTGAAGTGTGCCAAATCCCTCTGGACAATAGTGAGAAACCCGTGTGGTGAAGAATGCAAATCAGTTTGAACTGTGACCCTCCTTCTCTTTGGTCCTGGAGAAGAAAAAGGCTCCTCAAGATGTAATTTTATTCTACACGTACAATATGTATGGATCTGTGTGAATTCTGGTAAATATATGTATTATAGATTAAAACAGCAGGTCACAGTTTGGGGGTGAAAAAAATCCACAAATATTCAAATTTACCATCATGAAAATGCTTATAGATATTGTAATTTCATAAATTCTTCCATTAAATTACAACTACATTATTTCTTAAGCGCAATAAAACTTTGGAGATCAGCAAATATTTTTCATGTTATTTTAACTCTTGGTGTGCTTAAAAGTAACTAATCCCATGCAAATGTGTTGTTGTTCTCCATCATCAGTTTTCATTCCATCATATTACCTTTCAACATGTTTCTCCTCAGGACAGAGGTCAGCATCTGTTGTCCCACTGGGGCTCTGTGAGTGAGTTTCTTCTGGTTTCCCACACTCTGTCCTTTCACTGTTTCACTGGAACAACAATAGGAGTGTGTCCCCTTACCCATCATGTGAAGAGACAATAGTTATCATGAAAGTGTTAGCCTACAAGTAAGGACTGCTCCAAAATGATGACTGCTTAAGCAGAACATAACAGAAATATTTTTACTTCATTGGATCACTTCAGTCAAGCTGTTGCATATAGAAAAACTTACATAAAATGATAACTCATCAGATGTCATAAAAAGATTGGAATATTATTGTATTTTAATTTCTATGACGTTTGGATTAGAATAAAGCTCCAGATATGATCATGAAACCCTCAGCTGTCATCCTACCACACCATAGTCCTGGTGTGAGCTTTGCTATTTTTAGAAATATATAGTGATATTGCACAAAAACAAAATGTACTGAATGCCCGGATGAGTGATCCAAAATATCTGCAAGACATATATACTGAACATGGAATATGACTTTAACAGAAACACTTTGATGTAATTTCAGTGGTTGTTTATTAAGATAAACAGAGTGTCAAGTTTATATATGAGAGTAAGATAAATGATGATGCATCACAACAATAACTTGGTAACATCACCAAGACACTGCACTCAAAATGAGTGGGGGACCAATCATTCAAATTCATTTCCCAAGTGCTGAAGTAAATGTTTAAAGGTTAAATTTAAAAAAAAATCACTGAGATAGATCTGCAAGGAAACTAGTAAAACAATATTACTGACAATAATAAAAAATGTGGTTCATTATAACATGAAATTGATTTATCTTTTTTTTTCTGATGTCCAGATGTAGCAGGTGTGTTCTTTGCTTTTCAGTTTGTGGCTGGTGTGAGCAGATAGTTGTCCTCACTTTCCCACACTCAGTGCTGAATGATGTGGTCAGTGCACTACAAAGGACTTTGAAAGGAGCTTTTGTGATGGTCGGTGGTCGTGTGCTCCAACAGAGACAGAGCCTGACGTCAACAACCATCTGGAGGGAAACAACATGATTGGTTGAATCAAAATTTACTCAAATTTCAAAAGTTGAATATTTTTGCTTTCTGTAATAATATACAATCCATGATCCACTATTTCAGTTTACAGTTGGACAAAGTTTGAAAATTGCCCATCATGAAACTTTCATGTTTTCACATGCTCCAAATCTCATGTTCTGAAATGCAGGAGAAGGTCAAGGCAGCTGTTTCCTGAAGTGTGCCAAATCCCTCTGGACAATAGTGAGAAACCCGTGTGGTGAAGAATGCAAATCAACTTGAACTGTGACCCTCCTTCTCTTTGGTCCTGGAGAAGAAAAAGGCTCCTCAAGATGTAATTTTATTCTACATGTACAATATGTATGGATCTGTGTGAATTCTGGTAAATATATGTATTACAGATTAAAACAGCAGGTCACAGTTACCATCATGAAAATGCTTATAGATATTGTAATTTCATATGTGCTTCCACTAAATTATAAATAAGATGTTTCTTAAGTGAAGCAGACCATTGGAAATCAGCAAATATTTTTCATGTTATTTTAATTCTTGGTATGCTTAAAAGTAAGTCATCTCATGCAAATGTGTTGTTGTTCTCCATCATCAGTTTTCATTCCATCATATTACCTTTCAACATGTTTCTCCTCAGGACAGAGGTCAGCATCTGTTGTCCCACTGGGGCTCTGTGAGTGAGTTTCTTCTGGTTTCCCACACTCTGTCCTTTCACTGTTTCACTGGAACAACAATAGGAGTGTGTCCCCTTACCCATCATGTGAAGAGACAATAGTTATCATGAAAGTGTTAGCCTACAAGTAAGGACTGCTCCAAAATGATGACTGCTTAAGCAGAACATAACAGAAATATTTTTACTTCATTGGATCACTTCAGTCAAGCTGTTGCATATAGAAAAACTTACATAAAATGATAACTCATCAGATGTCATAAAAAGATTGGAATATTATTGTATTTTAATTTCTATGACGTTTGGATTAGAATAAAGCTCCAGATATGATCATGAAACCCTCAGCTGTCATCCTACCACACCATAGTCCTGGTGTGAGCTTTGCTATTTTTAGAAATATATAGTGATATTGCACAAAAATGTATAGGATGCCTAGATGAGTGATCCACTATAACCACAAGACATATATGCATAACATAGAATGAAACGATAACAGAAACACTTTGATGTAATTTCAGTGGTTGTTTATTAAGATAAACAGAGTGTCAAGTTTATATATGAGAGTAAGATAAATGATGATGCATCACAACAATAACTTGGTAACATCACCAAGACACTGCACTCAAAATGAGTGGGGGACCAATCATCTTTACAAAAGACACAAACATTATGACATGAATCTTCATATCACATTTTCATAAAATACACTTTGGAATAAGCACAAACTGCACTTTATCACAAAGGCAAAGAACAAAGGGATTCTACAACGAATTACATTAAAACAATCACAAAGTGATAAGAATAGCAGAACCAAATCCACTGACTTTACAGTGTCAGGTATATAATCCTCTTAAAGAAAGGACAAAAATAAATCTGGCTCTGATAACAGAACAATGCAGAATAATCACAAAGATTAAAATTAGTTTAGAAGAAACATCTCAGCAAAATTTGAGTAATTGTGTGTTATCAACATGATAAAATTCAAGAAGTAATAAACTTCATTTCAACATAAATCACCACAATGTGATGCACAGTTTTACATACACTGCTAGTAAATATTAGCAGTAAATGCAAATTGGAACAAGAATGTCAAATGTTCTTTCTTAATATGAAAGAGGAGCTTGTTTCACTCTTTCCATAGGAAATATTTGTTACATGAACATATGAATTATGCCTGGTTTTACAAACACCTTCTGTACATACAGAAGAAAAAGTTCCTTTAATCTTTGACCAACGTGGTCTCTAAACATCTCTGTGGTATGACAAGAGGTTTTCTCTCTTGACTTGAAAGATGTTGTTGGTGTCATTTCCTCAGGAAATATCATCTTGCATGAAGAACAAAGAAAAACCTTCTGTACATACAGAAGAACAAGTTCTGTGAATTTTCTTTTCCTGCAATCGTTGACCAATATGATCAGTGTAGATGATTTAGTAGTGATTCCAGTCTGTAGGTTTCTACCACGGCCTCCAGAGGGAGCTGGTGACTGTCTTGTCTTTGGTGATGCTGGTCTGGACTGTGTAGCTCAGAGGAGAGAAGTCAGCCTCACTCAGGCTTTTATCAGAGGAAGTGTGCAGCTGGTTGATGTGGTTCAGCAGGTTTCTCTGGGACTGAGTCTTCACCTCCACCTTTGACAGGAAGTTCACCATCTCTTGGGCACACCTGGAATAGCCCTGTTCAAGAACTCCTGATTCTGCGGTTTGACGCTGCTGCTGCAGTCTTCTCAGGAAGCAAATGGTCATCTCCAGGATGTCTGCCTTCTCCAGTTTGGAGTCTGGCTGCTGTTTGAGGAGCTCAGGACCCAGGAGAGACTTGAGCTGTTCAGTACTGCTGTTGATTCCCTCTCTGCGGATCTTCTCCACCAGAGGCTTTCTGAGCTGCAAGAAGAAGAACAAAGTCATTAATAAAATAATTCAGGTGCACGGAATTAGCATGATCAAACACAATCTTTAAAGAATAATGAATGACATTCTGATAATATCCAATTTACCTTATGATTCAGAGTCACATGATCCTGAGAATTAGTCTTTACTGGAGTGAGTGTAGGTGCCATGGCTGGATCTCTGTGCTGCAGAGGTCTCTGTAGAGAGACTCTGATCTCTTCTGCCTTCATCCCTCCTATTTATACTCCCACATCTCCATATGAATGTGTGGGTCTTGGTCTGACTGGAGTTTCTCACAGTTTTGACCAGTCAGAGAGCTGTCCATTAGAGAAAAGAAATCTTGCCCGCCACATGCTCAGTGGTCATATTAGTAGGGGACAATTGATACATCCCAAGGGAACAGGTGGAGTACTTTTGGGTGGGTGGGTGTGTCAGCGTAAAAGACTCAGAAAGCTCTGTGTGAATCTGGGAAAGTGGTGACCCTGTAGAGGATACATCTGCTGCCTGATGCTGAGATCAGTGACTTTGACTCGGCACACGCTTTTCAAATCAAACTGTTTCTCTGATTAAGATACGTTTCATTTCTCACCTGACACCCACTTAGTGTCATTGATTATCCTGAAAGTAACATTTTTGGTTCTCACACAAAGTCAATCAGACATCAGCTGGTCTGTGGGTGTTTCTATGGAAAAAAATCATTTAATGTCAGATCTGATCTCTTCCTTCTGACATAAAGTTCAACTCATGTGGCAAAGTGACCAAATTCATTTCCCAAGTGCTGAAGGACACTAGAAAACAATATCAGTGATAATAATGAACAGTACTGTTTCATTATAGTATATAGAATTGATTTATCTTTTTTTTTTCTGATGTCCAGATGTAGCAGGTGTGTTTTTTGCTTTTCAGTTTGTGGCTGGTGTGAGCAGATAGTTGTCCTCACTTTCCCACACTCAGTGCTGAATGATGTGGTCAGTGCACTACAAAGGACTTTGAAAGGAGCTTTTGTGATGGTCGGTGGTCGTGTGCTCCAACAGAGACAGAGCCTGACGTCAACAACCATCTGGAGGGAAACAACATGATTGGTTGACTCAAAATTTACTCAAATTTCAAAAGTTGAATATTTTTGCTTTCTGTAATAATATACAATCCATGATCCACTATTTCAGTTTACAGTTGGACAAAGTTTGAAAATTGCCCATCATGAAACTTTCATGTTTTCACATGCTCCAAATCTCATGTTCTGAAATGCAGGAGAAGGTCAAGGCAGCTGTTTCCTGAAGTGTGCCAAATCCCTCTGGACAACAGTGAGAAACCCGTGTGGTGAAGAATGCAAATCAACTTGAACTGTGACCCTCCTTCTCTTTGGTCCTGGAGAAGAAAAAGGCTCCTCAAGATGTAATTTTATTCTACATGTACAATATGTATGGATCTGTGTGAATTCTGGTAAATATATGTATTATAGATTAAAACAGCAGGTCACAGTTTGGGGGTGAAAAAAATCCACAAATATTCAACAGTTACCATCATGAAAATGCTTATAGATATTGTAATTTCATATGTTCTTCCACTAAATTATAAATAAGTTGTTTCTTAAGTGAAGCAGACCATTGGAAATCAGCAAATATTTTTCATGTTATTTTAATTCTTGGTGTGCTTAAAAGTAACTAATCGCATACAAATGTGTTGTTGTTCTCCATCATCAGTTTTCATTCCATCATATTACCTTTCAACATGTTTCTCCTCAGGACAGAGGTCAGCATCTGTTGTCCCACTGGGGCTCTGTGAGTGAGTTTCTTCTGGTTTCCCACACTCTGTCCTTTCACTGTTTCACTGGAACAACAATAGGAGTGTGTCCCCTTACCCATCATGTGAAGAGACAATAGTTATCATGAAAGTGTTAGCCTACAAGTAAGGACTGCTCCAAAATGATGACTGCTTAAGCAGAACATAACAGAAATATTTTTACTTCATTGGATCATTTCAGTCAAGCTGTTGCATATAGAAAAACTTACATAAAATGATAACTCATCAGATGTCATAAAAAGATTTGAATATTATTGTATTTTAATTTCTATGACGTTTGGATTAGAATAAAGCTCCAGATATGATCATGAAACCCTCAGCTGTCATCCTACCACACCATAGTCCTGGTGTGAGCTTTGCTATTTTTAAAATATATAGTGATATTACCCAAAAATGTATAGGATGCCTAGATGAGTGATCCACTATAACCACAAGACATATATGCGTAACATAGAATGAAACGATAACAGAAACACTTTGATGTAATTTCAGTGGTTGTTTATTAAGATAAACAGAGTGTCAAGTTTATATATGAGAGTAAGATAAATGATGATGCATCACAACAATAACTTGGTAACATCACCAAGACACTGCACTCAAAATGAGTGGGGGACCAATCATCTTTACAAAAGACACAAACATTATGACATGAATCTTCATGTCACATTTTCATAAAATACACTTTGGAATAAGCACAAACTGCACTTTATCACAAAGGCAAAGAACAAAGGGATTCTACAACGAATCACATTAAAACAATCACAAAGTGATAAGAATAGCAGAACCAAATCCACTGACTTTACAGTGTCAGGTATATAATCCTCTGAAAGAAAGGACAAAAATAAATCTGGCTCTGATAACAGAACAATGCAGAATAATCACAAAGATTAAAATTAACTTAGAAGACACATCTCAGCAATATTTGAGCAATCGTGTGTTATCAACATGATAAAATTCAAGAAGTAATAAACTTAATTTCAACATATATCACCACAATGTGATGCACATTTTTAAAAACACTGATAATATTTACTAGCAGTGCATGTAAAAATGCAAATTGGAACAAGAATGTCAAATGTTCTTTCTTAATATGAAAGAGGAGCTTGTTTCACTCTTTCCATAGGAAATATTTGTTACATGAACATATGAATTATGCCTGGTTTTACAAACACCTTCTGTACATACAGAAGAAAAAGTTCCTTTAATCTTTGACCAACGTGGTCTCTAAACATCTCTGTGGTATGACAAGAGGTTTTCTCTCTTGACTTGAAAGATGTTGTTGGTGTCATTTCCTCAGGAAATATCATCTTGCATGAAGAACAAAACAAAGAAAAACCTTCTGTACATACAGAAGAACAAGTTCTGGGAATTTTCTTTTCCTGCAATCGTTGACCAATATGATCAGTGTAGATGATTTAGTAGTGATTCCAGTCTGTAGGTTTCTACCACGGCCTCCAGAGGGAGCTGGTAACTGTCTTGTCTTTGGTGATGCTGGTCTGGACTGTGTAGCTCAGAGGAGAGAAGTCAGCCTCACTCAGGCTTTTATCAGAGGAAGTGTGCAGCTGGTTGATGTGGTTCAGCAGGTTTCTCTGGGACTGAGTCTTCACCTCCACCTTTGACAGGAAGTTCACCATCTCTTGGGCACACCTGGAATAGCCCTGTTCAAGAACTCCTGATTCTGCGGTTTGACGCTGCTGCTGCAGTCTTCTCAGGAAGCAAATGGTCATCTCCAGGATGTCTGCCTTCTCCAGTTTGGAGTCTGGCTGCTGGTTGAGGAGCTCAGGACCCAGGAGAGACTTGAGCTGTTCAATACTGCTGTTGATTCCCTCTCTGCGGATCTTCTCCACCAGAGGCTTTCTGAGCTGCAAGAAGAAGAACAAAGTCATTAATAAAATAATTCAGGTGCACGGAATTAGCATGATCAAACACAATCTTTAAAGAATAATGAATGACATTCTGATAATATCCAATTTACCTTATGATTCAGAGTCACATGATCCTGAGAATTAGTCTTTACTGGAGTGAGTGTAGGTGCCATGGCTGGATCTCTGTGCTGCAGAGGTCTCTGTAGAGAGACTCTGATCTCTTCTGCCTTCATCCCTCCTATTTATACTCCCACATCTCCATATGAATGTGTGGGTCTTGGTCTGACTGGAGTTTCTCACAGTTTTGACCAGTCAGAGAGCTGTCCATTAGAGAAAAGAAATCTTGCCCGCCACATGCTCAGTGGTCATATTAGTAGGGGACAATCAGTGTTGGGGAGTAACGGAATACATGTACCGCCGTTACGTATTCAGAATACAAAATATGAGTAACTGTATTCCGTTACAGTTACCGTTTAAAAAGGTGGTATTCAGAATACAGTTACTTTGGTGAAATAAATGGATTACACGGCGGTACTTTCCTGTTTCATATTGTCGCGGGTCAGGACTGTTTGGGTTTGTTTGACAGCTACGCTCTGTTGTTCCAGGCGGCAGCGTTACGGTTGCCATGGTTACAGGGTGACGCTCTCTCTCTGCCTGTTTCCTGGGTGAGAGAGCGCTTTTTTGTTGTTGTTGTTGTGCTAAGCTAAAAGGCAGAATGCTACAGGCATAGCTCTAAAGAATGTAGCCTGATGGGCAGTGTAGTCCGTGCTGCAGGGAGAATGGACTGCCATACACGTTATGTGTCTGTGAGCGAGGGAGGGAGAGAAAGGAAAAGTCCGAGCTGTCACGGAGCAAAAACGGGAGCTGGAAGCATGTAAATATAATAATAACCACTGCAGCCAAGAAGAGTGCCTGACGAGCCCATTTGTAAGTAAGCTATTAAGACTCGACTGTACACTGTGTTCGTGTTTTCCTCCGGAAACAATAAGTTCCGTTGGAGCAGCCTTTCAACGCCTCTCTCTGTCTCCCGCAAGCAAAGTTGACCCAGACAACAAAGTAAAGCTAGTTTTCGGCTACCAGCCCGACACTAACCCGACGTATTAGCCAGAGGTCCCTTTACTACGTTTCGGACCTTCAGTAACAGTAATAAATCACAGCAATAGTACATTCACGTAGTTGTAAACAGCATGATAATATATTAAGTATTCCATAGTATTCAGAATACGTTACTCTCATTGAGTAACGTAACGGAATACGTTACAGAATACATTTTGGGGCATGTATTCAGTATTCTGTAGTGGAATACATTTTAAAAGTAACCTTCCCAACACTGGGGACAATTGATACATCCCAAGGGAACAGGTGGAGTACTTTTGGGTGGGTGGGTGTGTCAGCGTAAAAGACTCAGAAAGCTATGTGTGAATCTGGGAAAGTGGTGACCCTGTAGAGGATACATCTGCTGCCTGATGCTGAGATCAGTGACTTTGATTCGGCACACGCTTTTCAAATCAAACTGTTTCTCTGATTAAGATACGTTTCATTTCTCACCTGACACCCACTTAGTGTCATTGATTATCCTGAAAGTAACATTTTTGGTTCTCACACAAAGTCAATCAGACATCAGCTGGTCTGTGGGTGTTTCTATGGAAAAAAATCATTTAATGTCAGATCTGATCTCTTCCTTCTGACATAAAGTTCAACTCATGTGGCAAAGTGACCAAATTCATTTCCCAAGTGCTGAAGGACACTAGAAAACAATATCAGTGATAATAATGAACAGTACTGTTTCATTATAGTATATAGAATTGATTTATCTTTTTTTTTTCTGATGTCCAGATGTAGCAGGTGTGTTTTTTGCTTTTCAGTTTGTGGCTGGTGTGAGCAGATAGTTGTCCTCACTTTCCCACACTCAGTGCTGAATGATGTGGTCAGTGCACTACAAAGGACTTTGAAAGGAGCTTTTGTGATGGTCGGTGGTCGTGTGCTCCAACAGAGACAGAGCCTGACGTCAACAACCATCTGGAGGGAAACGACATGATTGGTTGACTCAAAATTTACTCAAATTTCAAAAGTTGAATATTTTTGCTTTCTGTAATAATATTCAATCCATGATCCACTATTTCAGTTTACAGTTGGACAAAGTTTGAAAATTGCCCATCATGAAACTTTCATGTTTTCACATGCTCCAAATCTCATGTTCTGAAATGCAGGAGAAGGTCAAGGCAGCTGTTTCCTGAAGTGTGCCAAATCCCTCTGGACAATAGTGAGAAACCCGTGTGGTGAAGAATGCAAATCAGTTTGAACTGTGACCCTCCTTCTCTTTGGTCCTGGAGAAGAAAAAGGCTCCTCAAGATGTAATTTTATTCTACATGTACAATATGTATGGATCTGTGTGAATTCTGGTAAATATATGTATTATAGATTAAAACAGCAGGTCACAGTTTGGGGGTGAAAAAATTCCACAAATATTCAACAGTTACCATCATGAAAATGCTTATAGATATTGTAATTTCATATGTTCTTCCACTAAATTATAAATAAGTTGTTTCTTAAGTGAAGCAGACCATTGGAAATCAGCAAATATTTTTCATGTTATTTTAATTCTTGGTGTGCTTAAAAGTAACTAATCCCATGCAAATGTGTTGTTGTTCTCCATCATCAGTTTTCATTCCATCATATTACCTTTCAACATGTTTCTCCTCAGGACAGAGGTCAGCATCTGTTGTCCCACTGGGGCTCTGTGAGTGAGTTTCTTCTGGTTTCCCACACTCTGTCCTTTCTCTGTTTCACTGGAACAACAATAGGAGTGTGTCCCCTTACCCATCATGTGAAGAGACAATAGTTATCATGAAAGTTTTAGCCTACAAGTAAGGACTGCTCCAAAATGATGACTGCTTAAGCAGAACATAACAGAAATATTTTTACTTCATTGGATCATTTCAGTCAAGCTGTTGCATATAGAAAAACTTACATAAAATGATAACTCATCAGATGTCATAAAAAGATTTGAATATTATTGTATTTTAATTTCTATGACGTTTGGATTAGAATAAAGCTCCAGATATGATCATGAAACCCTCAGCTGTCATCCTACCACACCATAGTCCTGGTGTGAGCTTTGCTATTTTTAAAATATATAGTGATATTACCCAAAAATGTATAGGATGCCTAGATGAGTGATCCACTATAACCACAAGACATATATGCGTAACATAGAATGAAACGATAACAGAAACACTTTGATGTAATTTCAGTGGTTGTTTATTAAGATAAACAGAGTGTCAAGTTTATATATGAGAGTAAGATAAATGATGATGCATCACAACAATAACTTGGTAACATCACCAAGACACTGCACTCAAAATGAGTGGGGGACCAATCATCTTTACAAAAGACACAAACATTATGACATGAATCTTCATGTCACATTTTCATAAAATACACTTTGGAATAAGCACAAACTGCACTTTATCACAAAGGCAAAGAACAAAGGGATTCTACAACGAATCACATTAAAACAATCACAAAGTGATAAGAATAGCAGAACCAAATCCACTGACTTTACAGTGTCAGGTATATAATCCTCTGAAAGAAAGGACAAAAATAAATCTGGCTCTGATAACAGAACAATGCAGAATAATCACAAAGATTAAAATTAACTTAGAAGACACATCTCAGCAAAATTTGAGCAATCGTGTGTTATCAACATGATAAAATTCAAGAAGTAATAAACTTAATTTCAACATATATCACCACAATGTGATGCACATTTTTAAAAACACTGATAATATTTACTAGCAGTGCATGTAAAAGTGCAAATTGGAACCAGAATGTCAAATGTTCTTTCTTAATATGAAAGAGGAGCTTGTTTCACTCTTTCCATAGGAAATATTTGTTACATGAACATGTGAATTATGCCTGGTTTTACAAACACCTTCTGTACATACAGAAGAAAAAGTTCCTTTAATCTTTGACCAACGTGGTCTCTAAACATCTCTGTGGTATGACAAGAGGTTTTCTCTCTTGACTTGAAAGATGTTGTTGGTGTCATTTCCTCAGGAAATATCATCTTGCATGAAGAACAAAACAAAGAAAAACCTTCTGTACATACAGAAGAACAAGTCTTTAAACTTTATTTTCCCGCAATCGTTGACCAATATGATCAGTGTAGATGATTTAGTAGTGATTCCAGTCTGTAGGTTTCTACCACGGCCTCCAGAGGGAGCTGGTGACTGTCTTGTCTTTGGTGATGCTGGTCTGGACTGTGTAGCTCAGAGGAGAGAAGTCAGCCTCACTCAGGGTTTTATCAGAGGAAGTGTGCAGCTGGTTGATGTGGTTCAGCAGGTTTCTCTGGGACTGAGTCTTCACCTCCACCTTTGACAGGAAGTTCACCATCTCTTGGGCACACCTGGAATAGCCCTGTTCAAGAACTCCTGATTCTGCGGTTTGACGCTGCTGCTGCAGTCGTCTCAGGAAGCAAACGGTCATCTCCAGGATGTCTGCCTTCTCCAGTTTGGAGTCTGGCTGCTGGTTGAGGAGCTCAGGACCCAGGAGAGACTTGAGCTGTTCAATACTGCTGTTGATTCTCTCTCTGTGGATCTTCTCCACCAGAGGCTTTCTGAGCTGCAAGAAGAAGAACAAAGTCATTAATAAAACAGTTCAGGTGCATAGTTTTAGTGTTATCAAACACAATCTTTCATGAATAATGAATGATCTGATCTCCAATTTACCTTATGATTCAGAGTCACATGGTCCTGAGAATTAGTCATTACTGGAGAGACTGTAGGTGCCATGGCTGGATCTCTGTGCTGTAGAGGTCTCTGTAGAGAGACTCTGATCTCTGCTGCCTTCATCCCTCCTATTTATACTCCCACATCTCCATATGAATGTGTGGGTCTTGGTCTAACTGGAGTTTCTCACAGTTTTGACCAATCAGAGAGCTGTCCATTAGAGAAAAGAAATCTTGCCCGCCACATGCTCAGTGGTCATATTAGTAGAGGACAATTGATACATCCCAAGGGAATGGGTGGAGTACTTTTGGGTGGGTGTGTCAGCGTAAAAGAAAAGCTCTGTGTGAATCTGGGAAAGTGGTGACCCTGTAGAGGATACATCTGCTGCCTGATGCTGAGATCAGTGACTTTGACTCGGCACACGCTTTTCAAATCAAACTGTCAAGTCTGTCAAAGAACTAAATATCAATTATTTGTGTTGAAGGTTGTACAAATATACATATTACTGAACAAGAACATAGTTGAAGATTGTGTCTCGCTCTAAACAGCACCAATCTAAAATTTTATTGGTCTAAGTTTAAATGCCTTCTCAACAGAGTATGCTCACATATGAACTCCAGACAGTGTGGATATAATCAGATCCTCATATGCAAATTTTCCTTTTGTCGGATGTACCACACAACTGGAGTTTCTCTGATTAAGATACTTTTCATTTCTCACCTGACACCCACTTAGTGTTATTGATTATCCTGAAAGTAACATTTTTGGTTCTCACACAAACCCAATGAGACATCAGCTGGTCTGTGGGTATTTCTATGGAAAAAAATAATTTAATGTCAGATCTGATCTCTTCCTTCTCACAAGTTCAACTCATGTGACAGAGTGACCAAATTCATTTCCCAAGTGCTGAAGGACGCTAGAAAACAATATTCAGTGATATTAATGAACAGTACTGTTTCATTATAACATATAGTATGCATTTTTCCTCTTTTTTTCTGATGTCCAGATGTAGCAGGTGTGTATTTTGCTTTTCAGTTTGTGGTTGGTGTGAGCAGATAGCTGCGCTCACTTTCCCACACTCAGCACTGAATGATGTGGTCAGTGCACTACAAAGGAGTTTTGTGATGGTCGGTGGTCGTGTGCTCAACCAGAGACAGAGCCTGACATCAACAACCATCTGGAGGGACACAACATGATCGGTTTCCTCCAGATATGCTAAAATTTGAATATATGATGCAAATACATTTAGATTCTCTGATAATGCAAAACTTGGTTTTCTTTTTTTCAGTTTGAAGTTTGGTTAAATTCACTTAACTCAAATTTTATCACAAACAGATGCTTCAGATTATAAACGAGGCGGTCGACACAGCTGTTTCCTGAAGTGTGCCAAATTCCTCTGGCAATAGTCCGGCACTTGTGCATGGTTAGGATGCAAATCAACTTGAACTGTGACCATCTCTGTCTGAGGTTTCCCACCCTTTCTTCATTAGTTAAAGTTTTTCCCACTGGGTCTCTGAGAGTGAGTCTTGTCTATTTTACCTCTGTTTTCTATCTTTTTACTGCTTTTTCTCGTGGATCAATACAGTTTTGTCTGAATGCTTCCTTTAGAAGGCATGTCGCTTAAAGTTTTCAAATTCCAACAGATCAAACTGGCCACATTTTCCCACCTAAATAACTACACAAAGGAAACTTCCTCGTGGAGTTTAACTTAACTTATGACCCATTGCATTTAAACAAAAAAAAGTGACAACTCAGTCTGCCATAAATGTTTTTAATCAGGAATATTCTCATTGTTCCACCAGACGTGTTAAACCATAGGCAACACAGTAAATCAAAACACTCATTCAAGGTGTATATGGTGAAAACTATATGGAAACTGAGATCATATACAAAGTTTGTATCATTTCGAAAACTTGCAACATTGCATTTAACAATCAAATTAGTTAAAAGGAAAATGCTAATGTTTTTTTTATGAAGTCATCCTATCCAGCTGTAACAGATGTACCATCTGTCTTGTGGATTGTAGTTGGTGTGAGCAGACAGTTGCTCCACATTCCCACACTCAGTGTTGAATGAGGTGGTAAGTGCACCACAAAGGTCTTTGAAAACAGCTTTTGTCATGGTTTGTGGTTGTGTGCTCAGACAGAGAAAGAGTCTGATGTCACCAACCTTTCTGGAGGGAAACAACATGATTGGTGTTTTCAACCATGTGATAAAATCCCAAACTAAAGTCGAAACCACATCAGCTGTTTCTCATAATAATATGCACTTGCCTATTTAAGTTATATCTGTTGAAAAATGATACGTTTTTACACAAATTCATCTTGGTGTTAATGGTACAGAAACTGAATAAATGTTATTTAAAGTGTGTGTGTGTGTGTGTGTGTGTGTGTGTGTGTGTGTGTGTGTGTGTGTGTGTGTGTGTGTGTGTGTGTGTGTGTGTGTGTGGAGAGATAAACTATATACATCTCTTTAAAAATATTAATATAAATACACACAATAGGAAAATATACTAGCTACCTACAGATATTAGAATACAAATTAAGAAATAAGTTCTGGTTTTTGGGGGTAGGGATGCAAAATATTGGTAGAAAATGATGTGCAAAGTCCTCAAGCTGTTAAACATTACAGTTTCAGAAACAGGGCTGAGAGACTGAGAAGCTGTTTCTGATGTGTGCCAAATAGACAACAGTTCACAAATGCTGAAATGGTTTAGAATACTATTTTAAAAAAGATTACTTTGGAAACACAGAGATCAGTATTTTCATTTCATTTTTTGTGTGTATGTGTTTATGCCCTTTAAATATTTTAATTTGCATCCACCCTCACTCACCGTGATTTTAAAACGCGCAGTTTTATAACACTATAGTTCTAAGACCTTTGCAGTTTTTGTTTTATTGGTGTTGTCATGTACTATGACTAGCTATTCAGTATTTTAAACCTGTCTGTTATGTATGATCAGGTTCCACTTTTCATTCAACCATATCACCTTTCCTGCTTTGTCTCCTCAGAACAAAGGTTAGCATGCATTGCCCCTCTGAGACACAGTGAGTGAGTTTTCTCTGAGTTCCCATACTCTGTCTTTTCACTGCAAGTTTTATCATCTGGAACTGAGGACTGCTCCAAAGTGGTCACTTGATAATTTACCTTGATCACATACACAGAGCTCCTGCGAGACATGTATTATATAACTTTGATATTTTGAAAGCTCTAAAACATTTACAATTGTAATACATTAATGTAATACAGAACTTCTTCAAATATCATACTTTATACTCAGTGTTGGGAAGGTTACTTTTAAAATGTATTCCACTACAGAATACTGAATACATGCCCCAAAATGTATTCTGTAACGTATTCCGTTACGTTACTCAATGAGAGTAACGTATTCTGAATACTATGGAATACTTAATATATTATCATGCTGTTTACAACTACGTGAATGTACTATTGCTGTGATTTATTACTGTTACTGAAGGTCCGAAACGTAGTAAAGGGACCTCTGGCTAATACGTCGGGTTAGTGTCGGGCTGGTAGCCGAAAACTAGCTTTACTTTGTTGTCTGGGTCAACTTTGCTTGCGGGAGACAGAGAGAGGCGTTGAAAGGCTGCTCCAACGGAACTTATTGTTTCCGGAGGAAAACACGAACACAGTGTACAGTCGAGTCTTAATAGCTTACTTACAGCTGGGCTCGTCAGGCACTCTTCTTGGCTGCAGTGGTTATTATTATATTTACATGCTTCCAGCTCCCGTTTTTGCTCCGTGACAGCTCGGACTTTTCCTTTCTCTCCCTCCCTCGCTCACAGACACATAACGTGTATGGTAGTCCATTCTCCCTGCAGCACGGACTACACTGCCCATCAGGCTACATTCTTTAGAGCCATGCCTGTAGCATTCTGCCTTTTAGCTTAGCACAACAACAACAACAACAAAAAAGCGCTCTCTCACCCAGGAAACAGGCAGAGAGAGAGCGCGTCACCCTGTAACCATGGCAACCGTAACACTGCCGCCTGGAACAACAAAACGTAGCTGTCAAACAAACCCAAACAATCCTGACCCGCGACAATATGAAACAAGGAAGTACCGCCGTGTATTCCATTTATTTCACCAAAGTAACTGTATTCTGAATACCACCTTTTTAAACGGTAACTGTAACGGAATACAGTTACTCATATTTTGTATTCTGAATACGTAACGGCGGTACATGTATTCCGTTACTCCCCAACACTGTTTATACTACTGTATAACATTACCATATTACAATATTATATTACAATATTATCCTATATAAAATACTGTATGGGATTTTTAAAGGAATGATGCATACTCACTGCAAAGTAAGTATATATATAACATAATGACACAGGAACAGAAAAAATATTTTGATTTCAGTGTTTATTAAGATAAACTCAGTATTATCTGTTTTATATATAAAAGCTCCTATTGGAGGACGATAGAGGTGATGATACATCACAAGAACAGCTTTATCAGCAGGACACTGAACCCAAAATGAGTTTAGGATCAGTCGTCTTTACAAAAGACATAAACATCATGACACAAATTTTCATATAATGTGCTCCAAAATGAGCATAAACCACACTTTATAACAAGGGTGAAGAGAAAAATGACACTAAAGCGCATCATATTACAATGATCACACTTTGACATTAGTACTTAATACAAAATAAAGTCGATATACATACATATATATAAAGTTCACTGGCTTTACAGTCCAGACACACTTCTATCTACCCTTTTATACAAAAGGATAAAAATAATTTCACAAGTCCATCCCGAGTAATTAAAACATATATACTTACATACAATGCATTTAGTTAGAAGAAAAAGACTGAATGCAATCTTGCAATCATTGACCAACATGGTCTTTAAGCTTGTCTATTGCATGACAAAATGTTTTCTCTCTCTATTAGAAAGATGGTTGGTGTCATTTCCTCAGGAAATGTCATCTGTGACCAAGAACAAACACAAACAAAGTAAAACCTTCTGAGCATACAGAAGAACAAGTCTTTTTTTAAAAGAAAGAAAGAAAGAAAGAAAAATCCTGTAATTTTTGACCAATATGATCATTGCACTTAGTGAGAGTGATTCCAGTCTGTAGGTTTCTACCACGGCCTCCAGAGGGAGCTGGTGACTGTCTTGTCCTTGGTGATGCTGGTCTGGACTGTGTAGCTCAGAGGAGAGAAGTCAGCCTCACTCAGGCTTTTATCAGAGGAAGTGTGCAGCTGGTTGATGTGGTTCAGCAGGTTTCTCTGGGACTGAGTCTTCACCTCCACCTTTGACAGGAAGTTCACCATCTCTTGGGCACACCTGGAATAGCTCTTATCAACAGCTGCTGAGTCCACAGAATGACACTATTGCTGCGGTCTTGTCAAGTAGCAAACGGTCATCTCCAGGACGTCTGCCTTCTCCAGTTTGGAGTCTGGCTGCTATTTGAGGAACTCAGGACCCAGGAGAGACTTGAGCTGTTCAGTACTGCTGTTGATTCTCACTCTGTGGATCTTCTCCACCAGAGGTTTTCTGAGCTGCAAGAAGAAGAACAAAGTCATTAATAAAATAATTCAGGTGCACGGAATTAGCATGATCAAACACAATCTTTAAAGAATAATGAATGACATTCTGATAATATCCAATTTACCTTATGATTCAGAGTCACATGATCCTGAGAATTAGTCATTACTGGAGTGAGTGTAGGTGCCATGGCTGGATCTCTGCAAGAAGAAGAAGAAGAAAGTCATTACTAAAACAGTTCAGGTGCATTGGTTTAGCCTTATCAAATGCAATCTTTCATGAAAAATGAATGACATTCTAATAATCTTTAATTTACCTTATGATTCAGAGTCACATGATCCTGAGAATTAGTCATTACTGGAGAGACTGTAGGTGCCATGGCTGGATCTCTGTGCTGTAGAGGTCTCTGTAGAGAGACTCTGATCTCTGCTGCCTTCATCCCTCCTATTTATACTCCTACATCTCCATATGAATGTGTGGGTCTTGGTCTAACTGGAGTTTCTCACGGTGTTGACCAATCAGAGGGCCTGACATAAGAGAAAAGAAATCTGGCCTGCCAGATGCTCTGTGGTCATATTAGTAGGGCACAATTGTTACATCCCAGGGGAACAGGTGGTGGACTGAAGTGGAGATGGAGTAAAAGACTGAGAAAGCTCTGTGTGGATCTGGGAAAGTGGTGACCCTATAGAGAATATTGATCTGATGCCTGATGCCAGTGACTTTGGCTGGGCACACGCTTATCAACCAGTTACAGCTGTACAAGTGCATATACAGAGCATATATCAATGAAAAATTCAATTTCACTCCAACTGTTCCTCTGCTTCTGATGTCTTCACTCTTATCACACAGTTGCCCCCATTTGCTGTGAGCTAAACTGTGCTCGGGACACTGTGTAATGGGTCAGTCAGAAATCGCATGTTCTTTGTACTAAGAAGCTGATCCAACTGATGAAGACTTTTCCATTATCACCTACAACTCTACCAGGAAAGGTCTAGATAAGTATGCAGTTTTTCTCTGACTCAGGTGTCAGATATCCATATCTAGTAAGTGTGTCCCCTGTCTTGTGGTCTGTAGTTAGTGTGAGCAGGAAGATTTCTCACTTTCCCACACTCAGTATTGAATGATGTGGTCGGTGCACTACAAAGGTCTTTGAAAGGAGCTTTTGTGACGGTTGCTGGCCGTGTGTTCTAACGGAGACAGAGGCCGACGTCACCAACCATCTGGAGGGAAACAACACGATTGGTTGCCTCAAATATTTAATTACATTTGAAAATATACTCTACAGTAACTGAAGTTATTTTCAACAAAAATACAGAATGTTAGTTCCACTTTTTAATTTTTGAGTTACATTACCATTTACCATTTTACCATTTACATTAATTTTTAACATCTAGTGAACTCGATGGTCAGACTTTGCATGAAAAGGGTTTTTCCGGCAGCTTTTTCCCGAAGTGTGCCAATTCCCTCTGGACAATAGGCGCATGCTGGTGCGGTTTAGGATGCAAATTATCTCGAAGTGTGACTCTTTGCCTCAGAGGTTTCCCACACTCTCTCCATTCATCAAAGTTTGCCATTTCATCTAAGAAGCTGGCACACATAGTCATCTTACTTTAACTAATTTCTTTTCCATTCTTTTTTAGATATAGATAAAAGATATAGATATGTAATGTTGCACTCCCAAAGAGCAATAACACATTTTTGGAATGCTTTTCACAGCAAAATCCTTTTTATTTTTATAGCTGTACAGAAAATTATTACAAATGTTCACTCATTTTAATGTTTTAGTTTTCATAACCTTAATTTTAAACCTTTTAGTTCATATATCTATAAGTTAGAATTTAACCCATCTACTAATTCCTCATCATCACCATTTGCTATATTGTTACAGTACTGATCACTCACTGTAAATTCTTTCAGGTAACCATTAAATTTAAAAGATATGACACAGGTAGTTTTTAAATTCTAACATGTCAACCTGAGCACACTGGCAGCAGAGGTATTATGATTGTATATTTTTTAATTACTTTTAAGTTTGTTTCTTTAATCTCTTTTTTCAGCTTGGTTGAGTTTCAGTTACTTTACAGAGCTGAGTTGCTTGTTTCGCTTCAGTTTTAATTACCATGTTAACCTTGTCAATCAGACACTAAAAGATAATGTCCCTAGTTGTGACAATACCTGCTAGCTCTTCGTTAAGCCGTATAGAAATCAACTCATTGTAAGTTACGCTGTAACTTATCATGTAAATGTTCATGGATGATATATAATTATTCCACTGATTTGAATCACAGAGTGATGATAAAACATTATATCAAATCAGTAAAAGACATGAATTCACACTTAAGGAGTCAGCAGTACATTAAACTTCCCGTTTAAACAATAAATGCACGTAGCTGATTAGTTTTTTCTTTTATTTCAACGTGTCTATATTTGTAGGTACATGTGAAGACACATCTCAATGCTAACTTGGTTATATCTACAACACTTTACTCATATATGGAAGTTAAGATAATCACAGAGTCAAGATTAGATTAATAATCAGTTAAGCTGAATTTCATAAACTAAGAAGTTAAAACAGTTGAGCTATCCATTGCTTTTCCACAGTAACAGATTAACAGCTAAAACTTTCAGGTTAAAGAATCTGAAAATTTTGGTGATCCTCTAACAGATAAATGTTGAGTAATAAGAGAGATTATAAATATATATAAATATATATTCTATCTCTTCAGGGCAAAGGTCTGGCTGTAGTGTCCCACTGGAGCTCGTCAGTGAGTTTCCCTGGTTTCCCACACTCTGTCCTTTCACTGCTATGACTGTAACAACAATAGGAGTGTCCCTCATTATACATCGCATTAAATGCATTGTGTGACATCACTAATGGGTAAACTGTTAACGCTTCTTGATTGATAACACCCACAACTGACAGCTGCATCATTTTAAATGTTTTTTCCAATGGGTTTGGTGGCTTTATCTATTCAGGTATGAACTGAAACAGTTCATCAAACAACCTTGCTAAATGGCTTCAAAGTTTTATGGTAATTATAGATAATGATGTCATTTGTAAGGAAGTCATTTGTATGTAGTAAAAATACACAGACTCATGTGAGAACGCAAAATTGTCAGTTGGCAGTGTTTGTTTATTTAACAAGGCACACGGTGCCACATGAAGTATAACAGCTACAAGAGGAGGTGATGAGACATCACATCTGGAGCTTGTGTCTGCGAGTTACACTGTACTCAGATAGTGTAAAGGAACAGATGTCTTTATGAACCAAAAACAGTGCACAGTACAGGGTTCTGTAACATTATTTAGCAAATGGACAAAAGGTTTCATGAACAAAACAAATAGAGTAAGTCTGACCTTTAAACAGATCAAATGATATTAAACCTTATTAATGGTTAGCAATCACATTGTCACTAGAACAGTGATATTGTTACACAAAAAAAGCTTTTACAGTTAAAGGATATATGTACTGATCCTAAAGCGGATCATTTTTCTATAATCACACAAAATAATATTTTTTTTTAAAAAAGCATTAATATAAAGGTGATTTGTTGGATCTTACAACAAATCTGTTTGAGTAAACACAGTTTCAGTATCAGAATTTGTCCATAAAAAAGGACACTGAAGGTTTTGACCAAAGTGATCAAAAAATAATGTTACTATAACATTATCAGATTTTTAAGTACAATATAGTACAATATAAAAGCAATAATTGCCAATGCAATCAGACTTCATTCATGCAACATGCATGACATTTCTTTTTCTTCTTAACCAGAAAGATATTGTTGCTTGCATTTCTTCAGGAAATGTCTTTTTAAAAATACAAAACACACACAGTGTATGGAGATATAAACACTTCTGTTAATCCAGAATAACAAGGTATTCAAATTTCAGGAATTCAGTCAAGTGATCTTTGACCAGTATGGTCAACTCATGAAGTTGCAACTCCAGTCTGTAGGAGTCTACCATGACCTCCAGAGGGCAGTGTTGACCCAGCTCATGTCCTTAGTCCTCCTTAGTGGAGGTAGTGAGGATTGTGCAGCTCAGAGGAGAGAAGTCAGCCTCTCTCATTTAAAGAACGTCTGTCTGCAAGGTGTTTGTATAGTTCTGCAAATTTTTCTGGGACTGAATCTTCAAGTCCTCCTTCAACAGGAGGTACAGATGGACACATCCGAAGTAGCTCTAATCAATAGCTGCTGAGTCCACAACTTGGTGCTGCTGCTGAAGTCTTCTCAAGTTCCAGCCATAATGTCGTCGCTAGGATGTCTGCTGTCTCCAGTTTGGAGTCTGGCTGCTGTTTAATGATCTCTGGATCCAGGAGAGACATGAGTTGCTCAGGTCACCGGTCGATCTGCTGTCTGCATTATTTCTCCACCAGAGGCTTTCTGATCTGCAAGAAGAGGAACAAAATCATTAAGAAACTAGTTCATGTGCATAGGTCTATCAGTATGAAGCAGTAATTCATAAATTGGCATTCTAAGAATCTCCAATTTACCTTATGATTTCTGAGATCTGATCCTGAGAATATCAAATCATTGCTGGAGTGACTGTAGGTGCCATGGGCCTCTGCAGCATGGCACATTGCAAGGGTCTCTGTAGAGAGACTGATCTCTGGTGGCTTCATCCCACCTATTTATAGTCTTGCATTTCCATATGAATGTGTGGGTCTCGGTCTTACTCAAATTTCTCACAGTCTTGACCAGTCAGAGTGCCTGACATAAGAGAAAGGAAATGCCAGATGCTCAGTGGTTGGGAACAATAGTTACATCTCAAGAGAACAGGTGGTGGACTGACGTGGAGATGGCGTAAGAGAGTCAGAAAGCTCTGTGTGAATCTGGGAAAGTTGTTGTTAGAGAAAGTAGATCTGCTGCCTGATGCTGAGATCAATTGACCACTACATCCAATTACAGCCTACAAACCGATAGTATATATCTGCCAGTGATTCTGTTTGTTATGGGTATTGTTCAGGAAATCAATATGGATAAAGCACTAATTCAATGCGCTGTGGGTGCAAAAGTAGAACTTTAAATTTTCATAGCTTGTTTAAAACTTTTTTGAAGCTATTTAGAAAAAAGGCATGTCCAGATGGGGCAGGTGTGACCTCTGTCTTGTGGTTTGTAGATGGTGTGAGCAGAAAGTTTCTCTCAGTTTCCCACACTCAGTATTGAGGGATGTGGTCAGTTCACTACAAAAGACTTTCAAAGGAGCTTTTGTGATCCTTGGTGGTCGTGTGCTCAAACAGAGACCGAGCCTGACGTCACCAACCATCTGGAGGGAAATGATCTGATTGGTTCTGTCTATGAGCTGGATCATTATTTTTTGTCATTTGTTAAAATGTAGAAAAGTGAACATCATCATCTGTTCAAGCCTTAACATTTTGCAAATGAGGGTGAGGGATTGAGACAGCTACTTCTGAAGTGTCTCAAATCCCACTGGACAATAGTCTATGTTGGTTTCGAACTCAATTTAAACAAAGTTTTCACACATTCTGCCTACTGAAAGAATAAAACTGAAAAAAGATTATCTTTGGGAAATTTATCAGTAGCAAATATAGTGTCTGTTAAGAAATACGGTTTCTTCCCAAAGAAATCCACAATGCCACTGTACACTCAGGTGCGTTACCAGTTCTTGAAGTATAAGGCATTCGTGCAACATCGATGAAATATCAACATCAACATACACTGAGATTAACAATATATACATTGCTTAACAAATTTATTAGACCACCTGTCGTAAAAAACAAGAAAACACAAGTATTTTAGAAATCCATCAAAACTAAAAATTCAATTATTTATTGTTCTAACAGTAACAAATCCACCAATTGCCTTTTTACACCCAAATTTTAGTCATCTCACTTCTCCAAGACAGCACGTTCATTCTCACTCCAACACGCAACATACCGTGTTGGTATGTTGCGTCTCATAAGGAAGCAGAAGGGTACCTTTAGCGTAGCTATGAGACACCTCAGGACGTGACAAATCTTCAGTATGTTACATGTTGGCAATGAGAATACACCGTCTAAGAAGTCAGAAATTAATCAAGCACAACATTCAACCACTAAAACTTTTTTTTTGTTCAATAATGCAAGTAAATGAAAAATAATGTTGTGCTTTACTATTTATTTTCAGCTTTTGTTTTCAAAAGTAAATTTATAATTTAATGGATAACAAAAAAATTACATGTTAGTATTGAAAATTTTCAAATAAAACACTTCTGCATAATAATGGGTTAACCATTAACAAAACAAAAAAAAGATTTTGGTAATTAACAATGCTGTTCATTAAGGGCAGCTGTAACATAAACCTTGGTGGTGTCCTAATAAATTTGTTAAGAACTGTATGTTTACTCTTTAGAATCACCTTCTGATATTTACAGTAAACTAATCTCCTTTGGTATTTGGTATTGATATTTTATGGAGTTTCAGCATCATACTGTAGTTGTCTGTAAAACCTGCACCTTTTTGTCCTGTTGATAACGATACATAACACTGAAATCTTTATCTTTATTAAGTACCTGGACACCTCTCTGTTATACATGGTTAATTTTTTCATAGCTTTGTAACTTGGTTGATATTTGCCAATAATATATACATATATATATATATATATATATAATTAAAAGAGTTCTAACTTGAAAGAGTAGGCTTTCATGTATACCCTCTTAACCTTAGGGTTAGGTCAGCATCTGTTGGGGGTCTGTGAGCGAGGTTCGTCTTTTTTTCCCACACTGTGTCCTTTTGGTGCTTTCACAAGAAGAAAAATAGAAGTGTGACTCATAACCAACACATCAGGAGACACTAGTTATCTTTAAAGTTTTACCATTTTTCCACCTGGGAAGGAGAACGGCACCAAAGTGATGAATCACTCATTCGTTTTTTCACTTAAGTAGAGACATTATGAAAATATTTGTCATTTTTTGATCACTTACGTTTGGCATGAATCACTTACCTTCATTTATAAACTGCAACACAGATAAAAGATTTTGTCAGATTAAAGATTTTGTCAGATTAATTTGAAAATGCCCTTTTCCTTGATTTGATCTTGAATAACTGTGCAGGCGATTGCCTTCCACATGTGAATGCTAATGTTATTGCATTTTTGAGAAAACTTGGAGCAAAACTCTTTATTTCAGCATAGATGTTCTTTAGGTTTGTATGGACAACTCATGACATGTTGTCCATACAAAAGAAGAACACAAAAAATATGGGATGATTTGTAAAATAAAAATAACATGTCACACAAAATCATTTGATTTCAATTATACATTTATTAGCATAAACTCAGGCTGCAGTTGAAGACAGATAATGGTGATGATGCATCGCAGCTGTAACTTGGTAACATCAGCAGGACATGAAGAGTGAAAGATAAACTGTCTTTACAAAAGACAAAAACATTATGACATAAATCCTCATATCAGTGTCAGAACATATGCCGTAAAACATGTATGAACTGCACTTTAAAACAAGAGCAAAGAAAAATTTGACACTAAATGACAAAGTTATGTAAATAGGTTAATCCGCTGTCTTTGCAGTCTAGATGGTGTCATTTATGTAATCCTTTTCTTTAAAAAGGAACCATGCTTTTAGATCTGATAACACATCAATGCTTAGTAATCAAAATGATTAAAATTATGTCAATTTAGAAAAAAAATGTCAATGACAAGCAATAGTTTCAACAGATATCGCCACAATGTAATGTACAGTGTTACTTTAAATACTATTGAGCAGTAGCTGGATATGCTTGTTTGGTCAGGTTATGATTTGATTGGAACACCAAGAATGTCAAACAAAAGGTATGCTTGATTTAATTACTTCCATGGGAAATATTTTGGACAAGGAAGTGTGAAGTACACTTAGTTTAAAATTTAAACATCAAACTACCTAAAAAGAATTCTATTTTTCAAATATTTAACCAACCAGCTGACCAAGCCTTAGTCCTTCAGCTTATCTGTGTTTTCTCTCTTTACTTGAAAGATAGCGAAATCACTGTTTCTTCAGGAAATGTTAAGTACAAAACAAAAAAATTAAAGCCTTCCGTACATACAGAAGAAGGAGTCTTTGAAATTCCATAGAATTCAGTCAATATCATCAGATCTAGTAGTGACTCCAGTCTGTGAGCTTCTACCACGGCCAGCAGAGGGAGCTGTAGACTGGACTCTTGTCTTTGGCTGTGACGCTCAGAGGAGAGAAGTCTTCCTCACTCAGGTTTCCTTCAGAGGAAATGTGCAGTTGCTTGATGTGGTTCAGAGTGAGTCTTCACCTCCTGTTTTAACAGGACATGCACCAGCTCTTGAATACACCTTGAGTAGCCCTTAACAGCTGCTGAGTCCACAGGCTGACACTGCTGCTGCAGTCTTTGCAGGAAGCCAGGATGTCTGCCTTCTCCAGTTTGGAGTCTGGCTGCTATTTGAGGAGCTCAGGACCCAGGAGAGACTTGAGCTGTTCAATACTGCTGTTGATTCTCTCTCTGTGGATCTTCTCCACCAGAGGCTTTCTGAGCTGCAAGAAGAAGAACAAAGTCATTAATAAACTAGTTCAGGTGCATAGGTTTAGTGTTATCAAACATAATCTTTAATGAATAATGAATGACATTCATAGAATCTCCAATTTACCTTATAAGTCAGAGTCACATGGCCCTGAGAATTAATCATTACTGGAGTGAGTGTAGGTGCCATGGCTGGATCTCTCTGCTGCAGAATTCTCTGTAGAGAGAATCTGATCCCTGCTGCCTTCATCCCTCCTATTTATACTCCCACATCACCATATGAATGTGTGGGTCTTGGTCTGACTGGAGTTTCCCACAGTCTTGACCAAGTAGAGTGCCGGACATAAGAGGAAAGAAATCTGGTCTCCCACATGTGCACTGCACTGTAAAATCTAATTAGTTCCCAGAACTCAAAAAAATTATGGAAACTCGTTGCCTCAAAAAAATTGAGTAAAGCTTAGCTAAAAATGACTAAGTTAGGACAACGTATTTATTTTGAGTATTCTGTACAAGCTCATTTGTTCCCAGAACTCAAAAAAATTGGATCAAGTTTACGTAAGATGACCAAGTTAGGGCAACTTACTCATTTTGAGTACACCCTACTCAAAATGTACACAGCCGTGTTAGTTCCCAGAACTCAAAAAAATTATGGAAACTCGTTGCCTCAAAAAAACTAAGTAAAGCTTACTTAGGATGACTGTTAGGACAACTTATACATTGCAAGTCTGCAGTATTAAGAATAACTTGATATTTCTGACTTTCTGACAATACTAATTGTTTACCTACTGACAAACATTTCAAGTTCAACTAAATGAAAAAACAATTTGTGGTACCATGAATATCATTAAAAATAATTAACAACACTTTTGTAATGATGTTAAAATGAGCACAACTTTTATTTTCAAACACAACAAAGTACAACAGCCAACATACTGGACACTGTTCTGCTGAATAAAAATGATATTGCCATCACTGTTATAATCTTACAACGAAACAAAGTCTTAGATGTAATTATTCTGAAAATAAGTTTAGGCCTACCACAAGTTTGTTTTGTACTTACATTATTTATATAATCAACATAAAATATTTATTGTTCTGTCACAAGTGCAGTCTCTAATTTAAACAACACATTCGTTTTTCATTCCAACACAGGAGCTGGAATGTTGTAATATTTTAAGGATGGCTTGTTTCCAGTCCAGGCATTACTGCCTGAATGACTATCATGGATCGAGGTGATCCAAATGTAAGTGCAGAAGAAAGTCTTTAACTTCCCTTAAGTACAGTCGCAGTGGATGTGGGTTGGAGATGCAATGAGCTTGAACCTGCAGGCGACCATCTTCACTGACCACACCATCTGTGACGGGGGACTCATCTCTCCTGGTGTCCTGCAAGCAAACAATCATATTTTTTGGAACATGAACTTAATTGCTTTCTTAAAACATTTTTTCTGCATTTGGTATAAAACAGACTCCAATTTAGACAATCTCAGGCTCCCTCCCCGCCGGAGAGGTGACATTCAATGTCCCAAATTGTCAGTCTGGATAGCCGTGACCACCACGCAACACACAATATTGTCATGAAAGAATAATTTTAAAAAGGGCTATGCAAACATGGGCAATAACTTTCATTCTAATGATGTGCAAAATGATTTTGGGCACAAAACAAATTTTGCTGTTAGAAAACTTGCAGACTTCACTATATACAGTGTAGACCCTCTAAACTAAGTTTGGGGGATGTGATCTTTCAAGAAATGCAGACCAAACTGTTGTTGTTTGTTTACTTACACAGCATGTCTTGTACAATTAACTGGAGTCACAGCAACAGCATAGTGCAGTCATATCTCAAGTCTAATAACAGAAGACAGGAAAAGATCAGTAAAGAAACAACTTCCCCAAACCAAAGCACAAATAAAACAATAAGTAAGACAGGCTGATCTAAAGTATGATTAAAGTTCAGCCTGATTAATATAAATGTCACTGACAGTTGCTAATATATTGGAAAACCAAAAATACTTACCACTGAGTTGATGTCTTTCTGTCCAACAACAGGAGTGCTGGTCCCGAGCCTCAAAGACAGTAAGAAGCAAGCAGAGGGAGAAAAAAACAGAACATTGATTTGATCCTTAATGGCTGTGCAATCACTGTAACATAGAGTTCGCTTATGTTGTTAAATAAAGGCTAGATTTGACATTAATAGATGCCACAGATGTTCTAAAGCTGCCACAAAGCATGAAAAAATAGACGTCTCCGAAAACGTCGGAGCATTTTTGCAAATATGTGATGTCTTGATAAATCGAGCAGATATTTGAAATTTACACAGCTACATTCTTGCCTGAAAATATCTTAAAAGTTTATTTTGTGACCCAGAAAAAGTAATACGTTTTTCAGCAGTGCTCCTCCGCCATTGCCGCGCTTACAAGTGCGCACAGGCTCCGACAACCGTGGCCGACAAATGCGATCCTCTTTTTCACCAGACTACCCTTTCTGGATCACAAAATAACCTTTTAAGATATTTTCAGGCGAGAATGTAGCTGAGTAATGCTCAAATATCTACTTAATTTATCAAAATATCACATATTTGCAAAAGTGCTTCCACGTTTTCGGAGAGCTCCGTTATCCACCCCCCACACCACACCCACCCCACCCCTAACGGCTGCACCTCCCAAAGAATTTTGTCTGGGCTCTTATCTCACTTATTTATTTCAAACAATCAACAAAAAAATTCACCGACGTAGTTTTATGTAAGGTTTTTAAGGCTGTGGTGTTAATTTTTAAGTAACATGAGCACAGCGGCAGCAGCAACGCTAGGCTAACACTAACTAGCTAGCAAGATTAGAAACCTGGTGCTAAACTAAGAGAAGCCACAAAATCAGTTTGAATAAGAGTAAACATTTACTCACCAAGTCAGTAAAGATCCACAGCAATGACAACAATAATATCTCCAGGTTTGCTCAATATATTCCATAACAAATGCTGGTGCCATGAACATGCGGACTGATCCGGGAGGGAGGAGAACGGCAGTCACGTGGCATTTTCAAAACACATCTTTCATCCTTCCGCCCTGAGAAGCAAAACTTCCAGCTTACTTAGTTTTTCTAAGTTAGGACAACTCAAATTAATCGAGTTTATCAGCATTTTTGCATAAAAAGTACTGGTAACTTATTTAAATTGAGTTCTAATAACAAATTGATAAAAATTGAGTTCAGCCTATTTAATATTTTTAATTAAACACAATATTACATTTTACAGTGTGGTCATATTAGTAGGGGACGATAGTTAGATTTCAGGTGACAGGTGGTGGACTGAAGTGGAGATGGAGTAAAAGACTCAGAAAGCTGTGTGCGGATAATAGAAAACTGTGACCTTGTAGAGAATACTGATACACTGCCTTGATGCTGAGATCAATGACTTTGACTGGGCACACACTCGTCATCTTGATACACTTTCTGTATGAATTTGTGAGCAGGAAGTTGCTGTCAGATTCCCACAGTATTGAATGATGATGTCAGTGCACTACAAAGGTCTTTAAAATGAGCTTTTGCGATGGTTACTGGCTGTGAGCTCTAACAGAGGCAGAAACTGACATCACCACCATTCTGGGATCCATCGTTTCAATTTGCATTTTGCAACTGGGTGAAGTTAGAACATCTAATTATCATGAAACCTTTATGCTGTCTGATGCTGATGAACGTCATATGTTTTCATGAAGGGGGAGGTTGAGGCAGCTGTTTTCGAAAGTGTGCCAAATCCCCTAGGACAATAGTCAGGCACTGGAGCGGTTAAGAATGCAAATCAACTTGAATTTTGTCCTTAGAGCTTTCTATGCTCACTACATTGAGTTTAGCATGTTACATTGTTACATAACTGACATATTATGACTCAACTCATCTTAAATTTGCAAATAAATATTTTTCTTGTTTAGCAGTGTTGATTTACACCAGATTTTCTACTGAGCTCACTGATTTGACAAATATAGCTTTCCTTCAGTGTGATCATATTCATTTTAATCTTTCTATTTAGGTCAAAGGTCTCATGTACTGTCCCTCTGGGGATCTGACCGGGACTCTTCTGTGCTTTCTCACAGTCTGTCCCTTTACCACTTTTACTGGTGGATCAATACCTTGTGTCTCATTATGTGTCACATTAATCTGGGAACGCCTTTTGTTTCCTTAAAACTTCCATAACTTTCTACCCAATACTTTAACAATAGAGCAAGAAGAACTGTGTCATTTCATCAGATCTCTTTATGTGCACACAACAGTCAATCTTCATCCTCTAATAAGTCTTTTCTAAAAAAACAAAAACAAATTAAAAGAGGACATGTGAGCCTGAATGCAAAGGATTAGATGTGTTTTTGTGTATTCAAAGCAAATGCACAAACAGGAAAGGTAGTATGTGTTGGTACATCACATCAGTACGTTTTCTCACTTCACTCAAAAATATCAGAGGAACTGTCATCTCTATACAAAGATTACGAGCGTCATCATCAGCGTTACTTAAACCGTTAAAACTGACATTATCTGCACTTTCTACCAAAGCTGCCTAATCATCGGCATAACTTTGTGCTGAACATTTTTGGGGGGGGGGGGGGGGGGGGTTCAAGATCTCTGTCTAAATAAATAAATAAACCTGGGTAAATTCCCAGATGATTAAACATGCAACTATTTTGCTGGTAATACCTGAAATGAGTAAAGAAAATCAACAGCCTATTTATGCAAGATAATTCATAATTTTATTGGGGGGGAGTTATATTGGTCGGTTCTGATTATTTGGGGGGGGGGGGTCGTGGGGGGGATATCTTGGCTAGCATTTGTTCTCCATTCCTGGATGAATGACTGCCTGTGAGAAACTTATTGCCTGACACAACCTCAAACCTCTACACCAGGGGTCTCAAACTAGGGGCCCGGGGATCACTTGTGGCCCACGGCCCCCACTACTTCTTCACGTATATTGACGTGAAGAAATATAATGCAATTTGGCCCTTTAAGTTACTTTTTTTGTTAGGGAGGCTTTGTTTGCTGTTGAGTGCAATGTTAAAATAAGTTCTTTAAAAAGCAAAAAATTATTTAATATGAAGGCAATATGAGCAGAGAGTACAAACGTGAGGGACTGGCTGTTGTAGCTCAGTGAGAGAGTTATTTGTAAAGAAAACAGTTTTCACTAATGTGTACACTTATGTCTGCTTTTCTTTTTGTTAAATACAAACAAAATTGCAATGTCACGTGTCTGGCCAGAAAGGGAGTACCAGTTTATCTATTTGGTAGTTCAGTTAAAAGCTTCAGTTAGTTAAAAGTGAGAAAAAAAAAGTGTTCACGTTTGCAGTTTCAGAAATATTTGTGGGTAGTTTTCTTGTTTGTTTGTAGTACTTGAAGACTAAAGTGGCTCTCGCATGAGATGACATTGCCGGCAGTGGCCCACAGCTCATTTGAGTTTGAGACCCCTGCTCTACACCAGTGTCTCCCACCCACTGTGCCGCGCCGCATAGGTGTGCCGTGAGAAATGATCAGGTGTGCCGTGGAAGATTATCTGGTTCCACCTGATTAGTACTAAGTGACCGTGTACAACTACCTGCTCTAATTAAATGGGTTGCCAACTGCCAGTAAAACAGAAGAAGATGAAGAAGAAATTACATAATCATGCTTTAAGTGAGACAACACAGCAAATAATAGCAATAGATAAATATTTGAAAAGAAAAAGTAATCAATATGACCTGGGTCCTGGAGAAAGTTCCGACCCAGATGAAAAGAAAGCAAAAACAGCAAACGGAAAAATTATCAACATTCATTTTGTAACATTTTTGTTTGGTGGTGCGCCATGTGATTTTCTAATGTAAAATATGTGCTGTGGCTCCAAAAGGTTGGGGAACACTGCTCTACACTATGTGCCAATTTGGGTGATGTTGTTTCTTAAGAAACTATTTTGAACACTAATTCCAAAAAAACATCCAAAAACAATGCTTATCTATACATACAGAAGAAGAAAAAGTCAAAGGATTTGATTTTAGTGATATCCAAAAACAACTTCTCATTTTGTCCGATATTAAAATCAGCCTGTAGCAGTTGCCCACGGCCTCCAGAGGGAGCTGTTGATTGGATTCTTGTCTTTGGAGATGCTGGCCTGAACTGTGGAGCATACAGGAGAGAGAAGTCAGCCTAAGCACTGGTCCCAAAGAGACTATTTCATTTTATCTGGTTATGATATTTTACATGTTTCATTTAGCAAAGTACATGATGGTAAAAACTGAATTAATGTACATCACAAAAAAGAAACTCATTTACATGATGTTATAGTAAGTGTAGCAATACAGTAATAAATTACTACATGCCTATAGTCTTTTTTTAAAGTGGACAGTTATCAACAATAGCGAGCATCATCAGTTTTTAACATCAAGTTTAAGTCAGTGTCGTTATAATATAAACAAGCACCAATGCAAGAATATTCTAAAAAAGATGGGCAGGATTTCCTTTTTACACCCAATTCTAACTTAACCTCGGTTAAGAAATTTTAGATGTCTTAATCTTTTGTCTCAGCTGGACTCTTACTTTTTATTGTTTTTACTTAAGGATTAATACAGCATGAACTAATGGTGATCTGACTGGCTGCAGTGTGGGACCTCTTGAGTTATCCTTTAGAACAGTGGTTCCCAAACCCTTTGTTTTACAAGAAAAATGTTCGCGACCCCCCTCCTCCCGCGCGCGCACGCACGCACGCACACGCATAAACACATCCTCCAACCACACACACCCATATTTTGCTCCATTGTGGTTTGTTTCACACCTCAAACATTTAGTAAACAATTAAGCAAATACAAGTAATCTGCAATAAATTACAGGTAGTAATAAAATAAACTACCAACTCTTTTACGCTACGTCCACACCTACACAGGTATTTTTGAAAACGCAGCTGTTTCGTCAACACGTAAACGGTGTTTCGAATCACCGAAAACGGAAATTTTTTAAAACTCCTTTTTTGCGTTTACGTGTGGACGAGGAATACAGAGTTCCTCACGCAAGGTCAAAGGTATGTGCCTTTTTTCACGTCACGCTGTGCGCCACGTTATTGTTTACATGAGATGAATTACAGAATGGCAGATAGAGACAAAATACTGTTACTGTTAATCTGACTATCTTCAGTTTTTAAAGGCTTACATATATACATGCAGTTACTGTCCCTCCATTTAGAAAGGCAGAGGCGTCACGGTGTGATTATTTTACGTGCAGTTGTTTTTTTCCTGTGTAATAATATTCAACATTGCTATCAATACATTTTTCAAAAAAATGCCTCTCTGTGCAAAATGGGTTTAAAAACATAAACAACTATGAGATACTGTTTGTCCGTGATTTGAACCGGGGAACAAATCGTGGCAGGATCAGCCTGATATTATTTGTATCCCACTGTAACTTTACTGTATAAAGAGCTAACATCTCCAAAATGTCAGGAGTAGTTAGTTATTACAACAAGTGTTTGTGAACTAAGAATCAAGAATGTGGGACAGTTTGTCCGTGATTTGAACAGCCCAGCCCGTGCTCCCGACAAAGGGAAAACCAATTATGCAGGGGAGACCTACCTCGGCACTTGTGCAGGTGAAACCAAAGGGAAGAGATGCGTCACCATATTTTCTAGTCTTTGGCTTGGAATGAAGTTGGTTTGGAAACATATTCCAGCTATGCTTCATCTCCTGCTTTGTGTTTGTGTGGGAGCCCTGTGCTAGCAGTGTCCAAGCATTTTTTTCCCTTTTCATACCGACCCCCCCCCCCCCCCCCCCCCCCCCGCAATGGCTCTGCACCCCCCCCCCCCCCCCCAGGGGGCGGGCCCCACACTTTGGGAAGCTCTGACTTAGAACACCTGAAGCTGAAAATTGTGATAAAATGGTTTTATTTATTTTAATTCAAATATTGTCGAAGACACATTGAAAGCCGAGTTTTCTAGAGTAGCAGTGATAAAGGTGATATAGGACTGAATTGCAGCAATCTGTTGAAAATGGCTAGGCTCTAATGAATAACTGTATTTGAATTCAAGCTTTTTTGATTAAACAAATGCTGTTATTATCAACATTACTTTTTTATATATATATTTTTTTCATTTTTACATAAGCTCTGCTTGACTGTCTTATTCAATAACATATTCTGGTCTTTCTCAGTGGATTTTTAAACGCTATCTCCATTAAGTAAGGCCTTAAATACTTCCATTATTTAAAGTTTGCTCTGGTTTTTGGAAAGGAGGTTATATTGTGGATTATTAAAACAACTGATACTTTTCCTACCAAGCCATGATCACAGTTGGTTAACTACGGCCACTGACTTATTTATGTAATGTGTTTACTAATGAAAGACTATTCATAAATTAATGTGCATGTTAATGTGTGATGCATGATCATCTCATATGGGTCCAGGCAACCAACTGTAGAAGAAAAAAACCTCACCTGTTCAAAGCAGCTGTGAAACAGACAGAAGTTTACTGCTTGTATCTGACCGCCAACATAAGTTAAGTCTTGAATAAAAGCACAAAACAACAATTTCATAGCTAATTAAAATCTCTTTATTACAATCACATGTACATCATTATATTCCAAAAAGCTTGCCGTAGTGAAAAGTACCCTTGCACAGACAGATGGATGCGGTGTTGCAAGCTGGATGGAAGGATTGTCAGATGGAGTAAAACAAGTATTGAGATCCCCCAGCAGCAAGTATCTCCGCTCCAGTGTGCTTTTAATTTCACATCACATGAGGACAGCAGCGCTATTTTCAGCCCTCTGTGTCCTTGTGTAACGTAAGCAAAGAGAATGAGGGGGGTGGGTGAGAAGGAAAATTTCTCTCTTCGTCATCCATTATTCAGAGTGTTTGAGTCACAGCTGAAAGAGGTAAAACGGGGAAATAAACAGGGTGCAAGGTTGATTTCATGTCCTTCCACACTGAATGCTTAACAGGTTTCAAACTGTTTGCATTTTCTGTAAAAAAAAAAAAAAAAATTGTCTGTCTTCTTGAGTGAGATTAATTAATTAAAAAGCAGCTATTTCTGTGAAGTGTAGGATCCTCTTAGCTTAGCACAAAAACTGGAACCTTCAGCTGACATCTTTTAATACAACTTATAGCTATTACAGTGTCTTAGCATAAGGTTGAATGCTATTTTTAATATTTTAAATGCCAAAAAATCATTTAATTTTAAAATTCTTTTTTACAGCACTTTGATAATGAATTAAGATAATCTTGTTGTGGGTTTTCTTTGTGTTAGTTTCTGGAAATGTGAAAAAAAAATAATAATAATTTAATGAAGCAGATTTTACAGCAAAAGAAACAAAGTACAATGATTTAAACCTATACACTGAAACTCTGCAAAACATGGGGGATTTAGCAGAAGTTTACACTGTACTCACATTATGCAGATTTCTATTAAATTTGGGATAAATGAAATTAAGCAGACCCAAATAATACAGAGTAAACCTGGTTGTTGTGGACCCTGGCTATCTGAATTCCCTGGGCATTTGCTAGACTTGCCCAATTGCTAATCCAGCCATGACTGAACTGTGTGCAAATGCACCACAGTACATCACATCACGAAAGAGGAGAAGCTTGTTTCAAAATTCACAAGATAAAGGATATCAATCAGCTGTTATGTCTCCATTTTACTTTTTCACAGGGCTATTTTTTCCGTGTTACCGTCTATCTAGTTTTGCTTCATGAGGAATTTAATAACAAATTCTAAAATAAGTAGTCTATGAGTTTCCTGCCTTTAAGTCTTTTGCTTTTAAAACACAGCAAAACTGTGATTTCTCCTTTTTTCATTTCATATTCACAGATTGATAACATTGAGATTTAAGTCTTACAACTTTTGTTTCAAGCTTCATGGAGCTTCACAGTAAAAGGGTCTGGAGTTGACTATCAAATAAAACTGATATATATCTGAAACATCTCACTCTGAAGAAGACAGAAAACATTTGTCTGTATTGTCTGTGTCACTTTTAAGCATTACAGTGCTCGTTATCTTACTTGTAATTCATGGAAGTCACATTTAACATTCAGACCAAAATGAGCCACTATCCATGAATGCTGATAATGTGGATGTGAGTTTTAAGCATACTAATACTACAGTGTTCATCTCTGTGCTGTATATACAGCCTCCGTAACACAGCTATAAACCTACAGAATCACATCATAAACCACTGGAGGCATCTGATGGCATTTTCATGTCCTGTTACCGACTCCGTCCTCAAACGCACCATCTGACAAAATCAATATCTACATGTCATAATGACACAAAACAACAGTAAAATTCAGTTGATCCATTTAAAGAGACAATAATATTCACATTTTGTGTTCACTTCTTGAAAACAGTAAATCAAGGTTTAACCAGCTTTTTAACTAAAGTAGCTCGGAAAGATTTTAAAGATCATAAAAACTGTTCACATTGGTTTTGAAACCATCACAAGAAAATATTGAAATATGTCCAACACAATCACAATAAACGATTTTTTCCTCCATAAATCACTATGTTAGTTTATAAAGAAAACATTAACACACACTGTCATTCTATCTACAGTCGTTCCACTGGCCTCGGTCCCTGGTACAGAAAAGTAGGGAAAACTTTTTGTATAAAAACGATGTGCAAAAAGTTGTTTTCTTAGGTCCCTCTCATGGAAAACTATGTAAAGAAATAACGTAAATATATACATAACCTTTGCTGTTGCTGTTGTAAATTCTACGACTGCTGTACACTTGTGGTGACTTGTCACTTTGTGCATCTGTTGAATCGAAAACAAGTTACTGCATTCGATGGAACCCTGACAGGTAGCGTACACAACACCGTCATTGTCATATTAAAACTAGCTTGAGGTATTATTGCACATTTTCCTGAACCGCGGACCTGGAATCAGTAAGTTTTCAGATTTACTCACGCTTCATACCAGCTTTTAGTGGAATGTCGACGCTGACTTTAGCTCTGTCTGTTCTGGGCAGACATACAGTTGTGTTCACAAATTTACATACAGTCATCATGGGCCTTAATGTCATGGTAATTCTGGGGATTGCAATGGTTTCCGTGAACTGTACCTCTTCCAGAGGGAAAGATTGTACAGTATAGATCATTAAAAAGCAAGAATTGGGTGCACAAGTTTAAATTAAACTTCTGACCTTTAAATTTGTTGGCCCTGATCTAAACGCTAATTAAGATCTGTGAACTATGCTTAAAAGCAGGGTCCGTGCCAGGACACCAACCAATTTTAATGAACTCTACCAATTCTTTCAAGGAGAGTGGTTAAATAATCAGCCAGAATTTTGCCTGAAGCTTGTTGATGGCTACCAAAAGGGTCTGGTGGAGATGTAACTTGCTAAGGAACATTTAACCAAACATTAGTGTGGGAGCATGTACACTTCTGACTAAGTATGTTTATTTTTGATCCTGTGTGGATTTAAGAAATCCTAAATAAATTTAAACTTGTGCACCGAGTTCTTGTTTCTAGAGGTCAATAAAGATATATGCTTTACAATCATGCCAGTCTGGAAAAAATAGCAGTTCAAGGCAATCATTACAAGCCCAAAATTGCTATAACATTTATGATGAGTGTAAGCAACCTTCTGACTGCAACCGTATGCAGCAGCAGTCTGCAAACCTAATCTAAAGCTGTCTTGAGATGTAACTTTTTTCTTGAAAATTCTCTCACCAAAGTCAACGCATGACTGTAGATTTCAGTAAACATGCATAAACATTTAGTGCACAGATAGATTTGTAAACATCCAGCCAACAGTAAAGACACCAAGAACAGAGACCCATGAGCCAGGAAGGGCCAGAAATCTAATGCTGCATTCACATCACGTCAGTGAGAAAGGAATAAAATGTTGTTATAACATCTTTGCAATATGAATGTGCCACTCAGCAGTAGTGGTGTATTTTAGCTAAACACTAGCTACAGGACACGGCTTTTCCAACTAGTAATGTCCATTGCCATCATTTGGTCTCATCACAGAAGTGACCTATAGTTAAACAATCAAAAATAAAATACAAGGTTTGGCTTACCAGAAGGTAACAAATATGTAGGAACGTGCAGCTCCTTCTTGGCTCCTTTTTAATTATCTGAATCAATTGTATCCATCTTATTAAATTACATTAAGATGTAACTGCCAGTGGCAATGGCTTTTATTTTTATTTTATGGCTTTCCATTAGTTTTATCGTTTTTTTATATTGGCACTTTCTTGGTTCTCTTTTCACCAAGTGGGACAAATTTTCCAATCAGCTGCATGTAATTCATGGCATTAAAATGTGACGTGAATGTAGCATAAAACTGACTCTCAAAGACTATTACAACTGATTTCACAGACTAAAGCTGTGGTCACCTGTGAAAAACCTCCATGGCAAACTCTTTACTCCCTTGATCAGCATGTTTTTACTCATGTTGCCCAAGCCAGTCATTCAGGTCACACTATTTAGCATTTCAGTTAGAAAAGCTCCCACTGACCTTTGAATTGTAAACAGTTTCTGTTAAAAAACAAAAAAGAAACATTTAGGATTTGGCATTAAATCTCAGTTGTCATTGTCTGAATTGCTACAGTTGGTGGTTTCTGTAGTGCTGATAAAAAAGCATGTAATTCATCATTAGTGCGCAGCCAGGTGCATCACGTAGAACAGTATTGCTCCCCGAACGTCTTGGTCTGAGGATCTAAGTGAGAACCTAAATGTCTGTAAATCTATCAGAGCTTCGGTGAAATAAATGGGGCATAAGATGGAGCATGAAAGACATGATGCAAACAAACACACTCATCTGACCTTGTTCATTTGTGTGTTACAACAAGCGTCATGCACTGACACAGACGTTTTGTCCAGAGTGCTATACAGTGGTCAAACACCCACACATAAAGCTATCAGTTGAGGTGATGTACAGCAATGACAGTGAGGTTCCCTCCCATTCACACATTCTTTAAAGGAACAATTCAACTTTCTGTCAGTCTTCTTGTTCTGTCTTCCCCAGAGACTTGAGAAAATGAGTATTAGGTTCATCATTATGCTTCAAATACAGAGATGGTGAGGACCTTGTTCATCCAAAGTCACTACACATTACTGCTGCAACAAAGGTGTGAACAGCAGAGTGTGGTAAACATTGTACGCTCCATTGTATGTGCACAGGGGACAAATGCCAGTCATATGGACCCTTAAAATTCACAGCTCATAATTTGGGTTTGGTTTGACATGAAATTTATGACCATCCGTTTATCAATCATAAATTAACTCAAATATCAAAATCCTGGACTGATCAAAAACCAGCTGAACTGGGTGAGACACAAAAACATTATTTAGGTGTAAATACCTCATGTTGCCCTGGATTATTTTTAAAAAATACATGAATGGCTTTGCAATGTTTAACCTGGCTTAACGCAAGGACTGGAAGCAAGCTGCAGCTAGTCTGTGCTTAGCAAGGCTAAATATGTCCTGGACCTCTCTGTAAGTGACACATGTAGTTAAAACTAATATCATCGTCTCATCTGGCCTCGGAGAGACAGCACAAGAACAATTGCTAAAATGTTGTATTGTTAGCTTAATGTCACACACATTCACACACAGAGTTACAGTTAGACACTGTGTCCATGCAGTTAGACAGTGGTGACCGTCAGCAGGGAGCTGGGACACAGCATGTCATCCTGGTTGTCCAGCCTGGTCCCATGAGTCAGGAGCTCCTCTACTGTCGTCCAGTCATCCAACAGCTTTCTGTTCCTCATACGACTCAGCTTCCTCTGACTCAACTCCAGGACCGTGTTGCACCTGCCTTCTGCAAAAGCTCTGACTCCATTGCTGTCCAGAAGACCTCCATCATCAGCGGAGGCTCCTCCTCCTCCTCCTCCTCCTACCACGTGTCCTCCCCTGCTAACGACATCTCGTATAGTCCCTCTACTGGCCTGCAGCTGTTGTAGCTGCTGTTGCTGCCTCTGCTCACGGGCCAAAAGAAATTGTTCCCTCCTCTCCGTTCGACTCCAGTATCGACCCAGCAGCATGTCAGTGCTGGTCTCCTCGTCGGTGCTCATCCCGCTGCGCTCATCCGCTAGCTGAGAGGCTCGATCTCTAAGCAGCTGGCTCCTAGAGACTCGTGTGGTTGTGTTGGGTTTACAGTTTGGATTAAATTTTGACTGCAGACCAGAGCTGTGGTTAGAACTTGAACCTGCATTAATTGGTCCTTTGTTTACATCCTGTCCAATTGTAGCACAAGCTCCTGTGTGACCTTCCAGAGTGCTGTAGAGGCCTCTGCCACCTCCACTTCCATGAGACTGACGGCTGGCGGGTTTTGGCCATGTGTCATTGACGTCACCGGCCTGAGGAGGCAAGACAAGACTCTGGAGGTGCTGCTGCTCTCTGACTCGGCTCCTCTCAATCTCCTTCTGCCTTTCCCTTTCCATCTCCTCCTGAATCTGTGTCTCCCTCTCCCTTTCAAGCTCTTTCTCTTTTTGAATTTGCCTTTTTTGCTCCAGTTCCCTCTCTATCTCTCTGTTCCTTTCTACCAACATTGGCTCAGGCATCAAACTTCTTTCTTGTGAGTGCCACCAGTCATGGTGCGCGAGCTGGCTGTTGGAGTTGTTGTCATAGCAACGCTCATGGTTGTTGGCACCTCTGATGTGCCCCAGAGTGGTGGCATGTTGTTGGGGTGAGAGGGCCATGCCTCCAGGGTGGGAAGCCATCACACCTGTCACTAGCTCGCCTTCCTCTGGCAAGCCTGGTGGCAAGACGTTACGTGGTGCGACGCCTCCACAGTGGTGCAGAGTTGCAGCGCAGTAGGATGGGGAAGCTGGGTGGCTGGCTCGTCGACGGTACTCTTGTGGAGGTGGCCGATGGTGCAATGTTCTGCTTCTCCTCAGCATCCCAACTGAGCTTGACCCCTGGTGGTGCTGCACTGGAACTAGTGGTCTCCGGTGGCTAGACGGAGTGCTGCAGGTTGAGAGGACTGGGCCTGTCATTCGTGACACTGCAGTGTGTGTATGGGAGGGATTGAAGAGGGCGCCACTGCTGGAGCTGTGACGGTTCAGACAGGGCCGATCAGCTTTGTGGAACTGGACTGATGAAACCCTGGAAATACAAAGAGTTTAATGAAAAAAAGGCACCAGAAGAAAAGGTTTTAGGTCATGTGTAGTCCCTGTAATCCATGGGTTGTATTTTACAAAGATATGGTTTTTGCTCCTAGCTCTGTTTATTCTGAAAAAAAAGTGTTTTAAATTAGTTTTAACAAGTTTCAAATCACATTGCAATCAATGGTTGTTTTGTGTTTTGGCTTTTGGTTAGATTGGTATCATTTGTAACTGGTATTATATAAGTGAGTAATATTAAAAATAAGACTGGTTTAACTATGTACACCAATCTGACAGACCTTAGAGAAACCAGCACCACGATAAAAATTTGATATTCTAATTACCTGACTAGGCCACGTGATGGCAGGTCCAAGACAGGCCCAGCACCATCCTCCATCCCAATCTGCAGATGCTGACATTGAGGCTGCATTGTCAGCGCCTCAGGTATGGCCTCCAGCAGCTCACGGTGGCTCTTGGGGCAGCTGTCACGCCTTTCCTGCCTTTCACATGGTTCACCCTGATGTTGCAGCCTGGCATTGTAGAGACGCATTCGCTTCTCCAGCAGCCTCTGGAAGTGCCTGAACTCCCCAGTGCTTACACTATAGAAGCCTGAGTCGCTGAGCTCTGAGGAAATGAAGGACTCTGAGGAAGGAGAGCCACCACCTCCGAAACCCCCACACCCTCCTGGGGCGAGGGCCCCATGTGAATGACAGTCCTCCAGACCTCCCTCCTCGGTCTCCAGACCTGAGAGGTCACCCTGGTGAAGGGAGCCATCTGTCCAGCCCAGACCACTGTCCAACTCATGGTGCAGGGGCAGGAAACCCATTGGCTTCTCTAGCATAAAATCCTCATCATCTGTCTATAAAAACAGGCAGGGTCAGTCCAGTGGATCATGACACCAAACACTAAAAATGATCACATGTTTTATGTTTTAAATGTGTGAAGAATCTCAGTAAAAAGTGAAACCTGGCTGATTGTGTCTGTAGAGTGAAAAACTGTTAAATACTAAAGGTAAGCATTGAGATCTGGTCAAATTCTCAGTTTATTCACTTGCCTTTTGTTCAGTTGTTTCCTGCTTTTAAAAGTTCCTGAGTGACTGTTAAATCAACATCAATGGCTAAAGAGTAAGGGTGCCAGTATTCTTTTTTGATTTTAACAAATCTAAACAAATTTAATCATGTATGCCTGTAAATAGCGTTGCCAGTCTGTCTAACATTGAAACACAAGCTCATATTGCCTAATATGAAAGATGTGGATCTTTCAAGTTTCATTAAAAAAATAAAAATAGAAATTAAAAAATTATTAAAAAACTAGCTAGTCACTGAAAATGAACACTACTAAAACAGAAAATATTTCTAGATAGTAGAAGTTGAACTGAGAATAAATAATAGTGTGTGCATTTATGTTAATGAAGGAACGTGTCAGCCGGTGCAGCTGTGAGGCTCAATGAAGCTCCATGACTGAAATGAGTAAGCTTTATTACTACTTGCACAGAGAGTACTAGCAAGTATAAGCAATTCATAATTGATTTAATGAACAGGGTTTGCGTACTTGCCAGATATATGTTTAAAACAACAACAGGGCTCTAGAGTGCGACCAATTTTTTCAGTGGTGCGACTAAAAAAAAATATTTGGTCGCACTGGTACGACCAACTGTTCGGGTAACAAAAAAAAAAATCTCTGCAACTCTCCGTGTGGTCAACAACAGACACACATTATGCCCCTATCGTGGACTAAACCAATGAGAGATAGTCAGGGGCGGGACCTCTCTGATTGGCCGTGGTCCAGTTGAAAGTGCAGGTGGAAGAGGGAGGTGAGTAGCTTGAATCAAGCGATATCGATTCATTAAATCCTGAATCGACTTTTAAATATAACTGTGTTTTGCCAGAAACGCCAGATTCTCAGATTAAAGCTCACAAAACTATTTCAACAACCACCAAACAGCAAATGAGAGCAGGTACACGGACTCCACACAAAGACGTAAACACAGACCCGACGCATCAGAATCAGCTTTGTCTTTCTCGACTTTCTCACCCGACAGCCCGTACACGGACACGCTGTCGGAGCTCAACGATTCTGATGCGTCGGGTCCACGCTGTGTTTACGTCTTTTTGCGCTGATTCTGACCTGCAGGTTTTGTCTCTCTCCAACCAAAATTCGACGAGCCAGCAGCAAAAGAAGCAGCGAACTACGCTTCACATTTGATCAATGTCGTCATGAATTCGCTCTGAGTTTTGCTGTTTTTTCTTCCATCACGATAAAAATCACACTTCATGCACAGCTCTCTCTCTCTCTCTGTACTTCAAGAACAGTTTCCCGTCTCAAATCTGTTTTCTGCATTATTCATTCTCTTATTACCCACCAGTCTACCGTGGTTTACAGCGCTGTCTTTTTCTTTTTTCACTTAAATGACCTCGGACAAGAAAGCCTATTTTCTGCTGTTCAATACTGAAGAAATTTAAACTTTGTAAAATTGTGCAAAATTACAGAATATTACAGAATATTTTTAAGGTTATCTGCTATAAAAAGCCAGGCCAGGAAAATCTCCTTCATGTTTTTCTGTGTTTTATTCTCAGTTACTTTGACACAAAGGCATCTGCTGTGATGTTCACAATTCTGATGAAGTCTCACATGTATCAGTACTGATAAATGATCAGAATTATAATATTTCTGACTGTCTGAGGCTAAATTGAATCGAATGGATTATAGAAATCAGTGATGATACCCAGCCCTAGTGAGCAGCCTAGGCCCGACAGAAGTGGATGTAGCTGTGGGTAATAAGAAAAGATGAAAGAACTATTGATAACTTTTTTGTTAAGTTAAGGCCTGATCCGTCTGAAATTCATAGCCAGTGCTCTGACACAGTGCCATCAATCTTTGAATGCTGAAAAAGCACAGTGTATCCAGAAAACACATTATATGCTGCAATAAATGCACTGCCCAAGTGTCCCCTCTCCCCACTGCCTTTCAGCAGCATCCAACAGCAAACAGGTCGTCAGGCCAAGATGATGATTAAGTTTAACATTTTCTACAATATTGACAAAGCACTTTAAGCACAAGATTGTTAGTTAATAATTTAGAAATGAATATTGTCTGTATGGACTGCAACTTCCCCCCAAAGAAAGCGCACATGTAAAACTGCGGTGTTAAGCGATGCGGTTGAAAAGTTTGAGTGCGCCTAACTTTTGTGCCGGTGCGCCTAAATTTTTAAAGTTAGGCGTACCGGTGCGCCCATGTCAAAAAGTTAGTCTAGAGCCCTGAACAACGTTAACAATTTTATGGAAAAGCAGATTTTTACATACCTGACTGTGGCAGGCGTTTTGCTCTTCTAAGTTAGTACTGCAGCATCCCATCAGGCAGTTCTGTCCCTTTGATCGACGGCCAGCTAGTTCTAGATCCTGAGTAATGTAGGAAGTGACAAAAGAACATGAGAATGTGTAATACAATTTGTTACTGATTAAACTCATTCTTGGACAAATCAGAAACTATAGTGTGAAGGTATCCATTTATTGCAAATGAACTTTTACAAATTCATCCGCAGTGCAACTCTAGAATCACAGATGAGTGTGTATGAGGGGTTTTTGGGGTTGTTTTGGAAACCAAACTGTGATTAGAAATTAGGGGTGTAATTGGTAGACCATCTAATATTCCTTTCATGAGCTTTGTCAGCCATGTCAGCCAGAACAAAACAAAAAACCATGTGAGAGGAGCTACTGAGCTGTGTTTTATGAAATTATGAAAATAGTAATTGGCTGTGCTATATGGCCTCATCGACAGTCTGGATGTAAGTGCACTTCTGTGTGTGTGTGTGTGTGTGTGTGTGTGTGTGTGTGTGTGTGTGTTGTCCGTCTGTCTGTCTGTCTCTTAATATCACCTGGCGACCAATGTCCACAGTGTCCCGTGGGGAACTAGACAGGTAGCTATACCGTCCGCCATCACAGCGATCTTGAGGCAGAGACAGATGGTTGTAATAATGTCTGAAAGAGATGGCAAGGACACAGAATTCAGACATTTTTAAGGCAAAAATCTTGGAATTATACAAGTCCGAAGACACTAACGTTCTTCAAAACAAACATGGATAACGTTTCATTGGACAAGTGGGTATCCCCTTGGAAGAAGTAAGTAACATTCCTTAACATCGTTATACATTTGTGTCTGTTTCACTGTATAGTCTGTTAAGTTGAACTTTGTCACAATTACTTTAATTTTTATTTTATTTATTTTTATTTCACACATTTAAAAAAATTAACAACTGACTCTTACAATCAACAATTCACAGACAAACTAAAGATTAGAGCAAAAAATGCCGACTGTATGAAAGACGAGTGTAGTCAACATCAACTGGTCATGAAGTCTATTGTGACACCTCATCCTGAGTGTGTTTACATCACTATCTTGGTGTTTTGGAACCACATGTGATGGCATCTCAGGAACACCGCACGCTCATAGGATAGCGGCTTTGAAAATCCTTTGACTGTACTGTTGTCGATTAACAGCCAAAGACACAACAGCTAAGTAGTCATTCATGTTATACTTGATTCTGATAGGCTTCTAGTTGAAGCCTGCCACCTGGGGCGCATGCATAAACATTGTAATCATTACATTGTACTCAACATGTGATGATGAAATTTATGTCACTCAGACACATGCGCACACACACAAACACACGTATATGTATACATTACAATGTAATCCCATTACATTTTTCAGTAATGCAGTAATTTAACACACATAGTTACTTGCATTACAAAGGTTCCTCAGTTATCTGCAAGCCGTCAGACATCAAACAAACACACTTAGCTGATTTCAGTTTCTGTGCAGGAGGAGTGAAATACACAGTTTCAGATACACTTTTATTTTATTGCAAAAAAGGACAAGAATTTGATGGTAAAGTGCAAACTGCTTTCAGTACAGAAACAGCTGCATTATACTGCTGTGTTATTTGCATGCTAGCCAAGAATCTAGAGTAATGAACTGATAAAGCTGAGTGTATGCTGACCCCAACCCAGCAGCCAGAGCCTGAGCTTCAACAGGTAAATGATGGGAAGTCATGTTTACAGCCTCAGTTTCTACCTATTCATGTTTTTACAAGAGAATCACACTGACGATCGCTTTTAAGTCTCTTTGGGCTGGTTTTAAACTGCTTTGTGTTGTCAGCTTTGTGTTTATGTTTAAATACTAAAGAAAGATCCCATGTGTATCCTCTTTAGGATAGGAGTTTGTGTTGGTGTGTGAAGCTGCAGCCTCAGGTTTATATTGTTAATGGATAATTATGAGACAGTGTATTTTAGATCATTTTACAGAGTAATGAGAAAGTAATGAAATGAGTAGTGAAACAAATTACTTTCTCTAGCATAATTAAGTAATGTACTGCATTACTTTTAAGGAAAGTCATTTTCTGTGGTCTTTAAAAGTGGAATGATTGAATATTTACTGCTTTCGCTTTTAAAAAAAACCTAAGAAGCATCCTCTTACTAAAACTGTTTTTACATTTTTACAAATATCAGTAAAGCATTTAGTTTTCTCGTTCAATTAAACAGTTTCCAATCATCACTCCACAGGGATGCAGCAAACACTATAATTTATTTATGATACTGGCTCCTTTTAACTTTTCAGGGCATACAAGGATGTTTGCACAGTATAATGACATTGTTATTTAGTTGTTTAGTACAGTGTGGTCATAAGAAATCTGATGTAACTGCATACCGGCATTTCTTAAAATCACTGTGAGACAAAGTGGTTTTACAGCTCTTAACATTACATAACAAATCATATGTTTTATTACCTGTGTTGGTAAGAGGGACTAGAAGTGTTAAGGCCCGCCCCCATCAGAGGGAGGGGCAGATTGAGGTGCTTCAGGTCAAGGGGAAGGGGCTCCCAGGATCCCCTATCTGCCTCTGTGCCACGCCTCCTCTGGCCCTTGATCTGCATGGTGATTGGACGCTGATTGGCTGCCAGGATTCGCAGAGCATCCCTTTGGCTCAGGTGTGCTAGACTCCGCCCATTCATCTGAGGCAAACAGAAAGGTTGTGATGTTAGCAAAGTTGCCTGCTGCTGAATTCATGTGACACAAAGCTCATTGAAGGACACATTAATCGCCACCAATGGACACATTAACATTAGCTCGATACTCACCCTAATAATCCTGCCTTCATTAACTAATATAACCTTTGTATATGCTTAAGACTTAACAGAGTAAGTGTCTCATTTTTATCACGTCAAACTGTCTGATTGTAAATGTGAAATCTTGTGATAACAAAGGGTCTCCATCTCAATTATATATTTTCTAAACTTTAGAGCTCACAGGTGGGCTTGAGCCTATTTCAGGTGACACTTTGAGAGTGGAGGAATACACCCTGGGTCATCAGAGGGCTGACTCGGGAAAAGAAAAACAACCATTTCCACTCACATTCACAGGAACAACATGCAAACTGCATAGTGAAGTCCTGCCATCCAGTGGGTTAGAACAGCGGTCCCCAACCCCCGGGCCTCGGACCGGTACCGGTCCGTGAGTCGTTTGGTACCAGGCCGCGAGAGTTGAGGCTCAGGTGTGAAATGTATGGTTTTCAGGGTTTTTATCGGTTTTCAGCGTTATTTTGTTATCGTTTTTATCGTTAACTTGGTTTTCCTGGGTCTTTTCACGTGTGTTATGAATAAATCTTCTTTTTTTCGGTACCGGTACTAGTTTTATTTTGTTGTATTTATCCGCGACACCTTAAAGGCCGGTCCGTGAAAATATTGTCAGGCATAAACCAGTCCGTGGCGCAAAAACGGTTGGGGACCGCTGGGTTAGAACAAAGCACTCCAAAAGAACTATAGTGCTCAGCTACAGGTAAAAAATAATAACCAGAGTACTGGCTGGTTTTGATTATAAATACCAGCCTCGAGGAAAAAAAAGTGCCTACAGCTTGAAGGATAACTAGCATTACTCTTAGCTAGGGGTTGGTCAAAATAAAATATTTGTGTAATTCATGCGTCATCTTTTTGGATTGGTTCTGACTCCTAGATTTTCTCCAGCAACAGAATTTTTTTAGTCCCTATGGCAGTGAGGTAGAACAAAACAGAACTCCACACTGCAGACAGTTGGTACTGTTAGTACGTGTCTTAATGTGGATTTATTTTTTCCTGATTAAATATAATACATGTAACAGCTGCTACATAGAACAGTAGCTATGGTTAATCCTTCACAGCCTGTGAAAACGGCAGGCCTTATGTGGCTCTGGAAGAACTTTGTCAAGTCTGAAAAATAAACCCTTGTGATTTTATTGCAGATACATGGCCTTAAGCATAGAAACCACTAATGTGTAAATTGGACACCTGAGTTACAAACTGAGTGGGTGGTGTGGACTAAAGATGTGGCTTCTTGCCCTAATGACATGATAGAATTAATTAAATAATGAGGTTCTGCAAACAAACATAATCTGGTAATGTGTTGTGGGAAAACTGCATTCATCAACACCACAATCAAATTTATGCTTGCCTGCTGCCATTTTAATGGCACTTCATGTAGGGGTTTTTTTGGTTTTGGGGGGGTTTTTTTGCAGTGTGAACACACTACAGACCACAAACTGACTCAATTTTTCAATATTACGCAACTAGGTCAGAAGACCCTCCGCCTGCAGAAAGATGGTAGTTTTTTTCCGGTATGCAACACCCAAACAGCTGAATTATGGCAGTTTAAAGGAAATATGAAAAATAGTGACATGATATCCATGGCTGCTTTAAAGGGTTAATACCTTCAAGCAACATCCTGCTTCATGCACACACACATACACTGTCACACACATGCAGCTCAGTGGCTATCGAATTAGACGCATGGACAGTATTGTTAACTCCAGCACATCACAACCATGAGTCACCCTCCTCTACATTCAACTGCACACACACACACACACACACACACACACACACACTAGCAAACAGGCGCACGCACACACACCATGAGCTGAGAAGCACAAAATGGCACCTGTGTGTGTAGCCAGAGGACGGCAGTCTTCAGGAGATAATGAAGATGAACCACATTCTTATACACACAACATTAAAAATTCGACATGCCTACAAAAAGTATTTAGATTTAATGCTGAAGAATTAGGTTTATCATCCATTTATAAACATGCGCACTCACACAAAAATGTAGTCTTGCAGAAATGATGATGCCTTTTTGCATCTGCATATACAGACACTCAGACATGCACACGTACGCACGCACTCAAACCTGGATGTGAATGAAGCTTAATTCCATCTACTTTAATGAGACATCATAAAACACTGTTACAGCATTATCTGTAACAGTGAGGCAGGTATTTGGCGGCTCACCGTTTGGTCGCCCATCCATGGTCCAGAAAGCCAGCAGCCCATCGTCACGGTGACAGAGGACAGCTGCCTTGACTCCTATGAAAATCAACGACACTGCTGTTTCCTTCAGCAGATCGTCTCCTCCTCCTCCTCCTCCTCACGCTTTCTGTCTCTCCTCAGTGTGCCTTTCACTCTTGGTCTCTCGGCATCTGTCCCCTCTCCACTGTCCTCTTTTCTCTTCTGTGTATCCCTCTATCTATTTCTTCAGCGTTTCTATCCTTGCCCCTCCCCTTCCTTTACGGCTCCTGATTTTGGCATCCTGCACACACACAGACACGTTTGCATGCAACGCTGCAAACATAAAAATATGCGCAGGCTGACACAGTACATTTAGAGACGGAGAGGGAAACACGCAGTCACACTATGAGGATGGTGTCTGATTGGTAGTCTTTAAAGGATCATCAGCCAATCGGAGGCAGCATTTTCCCTGTGGACGTCTTCCTCTGTGACTGAAACTCCTCAGCAAAGCCTCATGCAGAAGGCAGCCTCTACTGCAGCAATATACACACAGTGGCAGAGGAGACACACCATCCAGACATCCATCTTCTTGCTGTTCATCCAGGATCCCCCAGTTGATGCATGCTGGGAGATGTAGTGAATACAGAGTATACCGAGGTGGTATACGCTGTACAAGAGAGTTTACTTGATTGCTTACAACAAGGGAGTATAGTTTACAGTACCCTGCGGTACTATAAATCGCATCCTACTCTATAGGATACATTAGCTTTATGAGTTTATACATCTTACAATTAAAAAAGCACACCAGAGTCATAGATGGCAAAAAAAGTCATAGTTAGTGGTAGTTTGTAAATGTCTCAGCTAAAAAGAAATGGGTGAAGCTGAAATTAAATGTAAACTGTTAAAAAATAATAGCAGTTCATTGTATCAATATAAATGGCTAGATTTATTAGAATTATAACATTAAAAAGAACCAGCTTTAATAGCAGTAGGTGATAAATTTGAAAAGTTGGCAGAAAAAAAATGTTGAATAAGTTATCTAATAAATGAAAAATGGTTAAATATTGAGGCTGAAATATGGCTGAAACGTCTAGATTCTGCATTTAAAGGGAATAAATAAAAGGTTTGCCAAATAGCTCTATTGACTGATTTCATTGTGAAATGAATTGGAAAATGATTCAAAGCAATAAAAAAATAGTATCAAATTAATACATTTGGAATAGGACAGCAGGTGTGATGAAGTGGCGCTGGAGCTCATTTGCAGATTTTCATTTTAAAATGAATAAATAATTTATTTTTAATAATTATTTTTAAAAGAGAGGGACCTGAGCACAATCAGAACCAGTCTGTGAGGCCTGGCATCTATCCTGTACCAAATGTCTGCAATTTTAAGTTATTGTGTAAGTGCAGCTAATAATACAGTGCATTTTCTCTGATTAAAAACACCCATAGTGCTACACTCAGTTGTACTCACGAAAAGCACGACAAGTTGTTGCGTAACGAATTGAAAAAAATAGCGAGAGATTCACACCCAGCGTACAGTCACCACCTCCACACAATAGCCAATCATGTCGTGAAGTGGGTGTGAGTGTTAATTGTAATTTTTAGGAAGTTACAGAAATGGTCAGACAGAGTGTTGGAAGTGTCTCGAACAGATCCTGATCCAAGTGTATTCTAACAAAGGAAGATATTTTCTAAAACAAAACTGACAAAAAGTTCTAGGCCTTTTTTGTTATGTCCTTTGCCTCAGCCTTCTTGTTATGCATTGCCCTGCTATTATTTGCTACAATTTATCTGTTCAATCCAAGCATCTTTCTACAAGTGAAAATCAGTGTGTAGGCAGCACATTGGTGTGGTGGTTAGCACTGTTGCCTCACAGCAAGGCACTCCTGGGGTCTAATCTACCCAAGGCCAGTCTGTGTGGAGTTTGCATGTTCTCCCTGCGTCTGTGTGGGTTTTCTGCAGGTACTCAGGCTTCCTTCCACACTTAAAAGATATCTAGTCAGTGTGGTTAAATTCGTTGGTGAGTGTGAATGGTCTCTGTGTGTTAGCCCTGCAACAGGCTGGCGATCTTGGTGTCAAACAAAATTCCATTGCGGATACAAATTGTGGTGACTGTGAAATTACGAGCAATGTACATTGAATGTGACACATGAAACAAACTTTATTCATTCAATTTAATCAATTTTATTTATAAAACACCAAATATCGACAACAGTTGCCTCAAGGCGCTCCATATTTTAAGGTAAAGACCCTATGATAATACAAAGAAAACAGAGAAACAACAGCAATGATATGACCTCATATGAGCAACCACTTTGGTGACAGTGGGAAGGAAAAACTCCCTTTTAATAGGAAGACACCTCCAGCAGAACCAGGCTCAGAGAGGGGCGGCCATCTGCCATGACCGGTTCCAATGCATCATTGGAATACCCCAGTAGTCTAGACCTATTGCAGTGTAATTAACTATAGGCTTTATGCTTTATATGGAAAAACGAAAGTTTAAACCTAATCTTAAAAATAGCGAGGGTGTCTGTCTCCTGAATCCAAACTGGAAGCTGGTTCCACAGAAGAGGGGCCTAAAAGCTGAAGGCTCTGCGTCCCATTCTACTTTTAAATACGCTAGGAACCATAAGTAAGCCTGAAATCTGAGAGCGAAGTGCTCTGATGCAGTACCATAAGGTCATTAAGATAAGATGGGACCTAATTATTCAAGACCTTATACGTGAGGAGCAGGATTTTGAATTTGATCCTGGATTTCACAGGGAGCCATTGAAGAGAAGTCAATATAGGAGAAATATGCTCTTTATTTCTAGTCCCTGTTAGAACTCTTGCTGCAATGTTTTGGATTCTGAAGGTTGAAGGCCTGAGGTACATGGCCAATTATTAGATATAGGTTGATCATAATTAACATTGAAGCAATAACTAGTGGCAGCACTTCTTTGTTTGTGTACTTGTGTACTTCTCTTACTTGTAAAGATCAATGAACAAAATATTCAACAGATCTATAACCATCTGAATTTACAGACCACAGAAAGAATTTACATTCACAAATTGAATATATCTGAAAATGCTCTTTATAAAAAAATGTGGTGAGTTGACTTTAAAAAATATAAAACAAGAGTACAGTGCACTGTTGCTTTGCTTTTAGGCATGCATCTTTGCTTAAACATGAACTGTAAATATTAGTATGCCATCCAAAATATTCAGGAATTGATTTATTATGGTGCCATTACTGTATGATCATACTGGAACAAGCTATCTCTGCATTGCAGCACGGAAACAGTCCAGTGCTTTTTTTTCTGTCTTCTAACTGGATCATTAGGTGGTGAGGTTGCTGACTTCTAAAAAAGTCAGCAACCTCACCACCTAATGATCCATGCACCTCAGACATCTGTCTTTTACCTTAATATGATCTCGGCAGCCATTAGAAAACCCTTTTCAGCTCTTGTTTTAACACAAATTATCAAAACATGGTTACACAGTGACAACTGAGAAATAGATTTTCTCTGTGTTTACTGTCTTTTGTGTAATAGTGCCTTTCACACATGAACCCCTTTAATCTGATAGCAACTTAACATGTCAGTCTTCAGTCACTTTTACTGCAATCACAGCAGCAGCTTTATTACAGTAAATGTACACACCTTAAAAATCTTAATTAAAATAAATATCAGAATAATGTGTTGCTTATGTGTTGTTCTCCTTTCTACAGAGTATTAGTTTATTATCTCAGGCTTCATCTCTGATGTACAATGAAAATAAAATAATTTTAACAAACCGTGAAACTGGTGAGAACAACCTAAAGGAACTAGTCATACAGTTGCATACAGACAAATGAATATTTAGCAAAGCACATTGTATGCAGAAAGTGACAAGAAGGAATAAAACAGAACCCAAATTGACTGTCATGTCACTCAAAGTGTGTGCTATAATAAAGTTAAATGATGCAGTGAGAAGTCAACAGAGTGTCCCTCACACTCACGAGGATCGTCATCAATTATGTCTTAAGTGGCAAAGTTGTAAAATCCATTAGTGATGCAGATGAGTGAGAACGAAAACATGCACTGTTGGTCTCTCCTTCTATGTTCTCTACCTTCCCTTTCATCAGAGTGCCCAATTTTACACGCACCTTCAGCTCTTTCTTTAAATGTCACCCACGTCTGAATGTCACAAAGCAAACAGTGAATCGCACGTGTGCAGTGCAGAACAGAAAACCTGACGGGCATGACAGTGAATAAGGTGGGTTTACCTTACTTAATGCTTAATTAAATGTATTGCATTGTCTCACTCTTGGAAGATGGTACTCATACCTTAGATGTGGTGGGTGCATTACAAGGAATGTACAGACACACCACCATAAGGTGAGCAGAACAAACACCTGGATTTTGAGAGGGTGTTGTAAAAGAGGAAAGAAAACACACAGGGTTACTCTTCTGCTCTGCAGTCACATGTACATGTACTGTATGTGGGCTTCATTTCATCTGATTCACTCTCAGCTTTGACTGTTTGGTTGTTATGGTAACCAGCTTCCCTGCCAAATATATGTGTTTGTGTGTGAGAGAGTGTATTTATGTTGCTTTCTTAATTTACTCAATTGTCTTTTTAAAACGTGAAGAGAATAATCTGTGCAGATGAGACCTGCAGTGGTGCTGAATGCTGGTGTTACTGGCATCACTGTGCTAGTGCAGATGTTGGTGATGATTGCGCGTGTGTGCGCGCGTGTGTGTGTGCGTGTCATGGTGCTGCTGCTCATAAGGCTGAAGGGTGCATCTTGATGCCTGTCGTTGAGCTCTGCCATTTCTGTACTGAAGTACGGAGGCGGAAAAAGAAAGAGAGGAAGCGGTAGAGTGAGCATGTGTCAGTGTTAGACATACACGCACACACAGTAGAGCCTCAGCTGCGACACGCAGACCTGTCTGTGTCTAAAAATGGAAAGCACACTTGCTGTTGCTGAGAAGCCACAAGAAGCTTCTATATGAAGAGAGCGTACATGTAGGGATTCATAGGATGTGGATACAAAACTGGCAGGTGATGTCAGATTATACACGCCAACGTGGTGGGTGTTACAAGGGCACCGTTTAATGAATTAAATTTCATTTTTCTTACTACACCCATGTTAATTTCAACTGGGGATGAAGAATATTGGTTTAATGTTATGTAGAGAAGGGTGAATAAGGCAGTGATATTGGACACAGGATTTTTTTTAATCACTATGTGGTTGCCATGCAACCACCAGACACTTCAAGAAGGTACTACACGTAAGAAATAGCCCAAATAGTCTCTGCCCCCGCCCCAATTCAGACGCGCGCGTGCACACACACACACACACGTGGGCGAAGAAAAAACATTCTGGGCTATATAATAAAGGTATTCCCCTTATTTCCAACCAGTGTTCTAAGGAAAGCTTCAGTCATGAGTTCACCCTTAACAAGATCAGTAACTATTATGCGTAGCTACTCCTTTAAGGATACCAATTTGCGCGTTTAGTATAGTTTGTCTCAAACGGGTACCTGTAAAAGACCCAGTTTAGGAATTCGGTGTCAATGATTGGCCGAACAGCGAAAGCAGTACTATGATTGGTCACGTTATCAGGCACACCGGAGCGGGATGAACGATATACTTCTGTCTTGTCAACTTTAGTTTGGTGTTGTTTATGTGCTGTTGTACCATATTATGCAGCATTTCACAGTTTAATTCATGGGCGTCGTGTAAAGGAGTTCTATTTAAGACACTCTCTATGTCTTTTTAATCAATAAATTCAAATATTGTTTTGACTGAATGAGGTTTTGTAGCTTAGCAGGCTAACTTCCCATTGGAAATCACGGCTAGTTTTTGCTAGCTTAGCTGACAGCAGCGACAGCCAGAGAAGCCAGAGGCAAGGTAACGCAGTAAAGTCAGAAGAAACTTGTACGTGTTCATGCATGTAGTTAAGCTAGGTTTGTTAAAATACGAAACATGCGTTTTTGGGTTGTTTTTATTTTTTTGCTTCAGTCATATTAGCCTGGGTTTTTTTTCAATTCCTGAACGTGACTTTGCTTAATAAGTTATTAGCTGATGCTGTACCTAACTAAGTTATTTCAGGGGTAGTCTTGAAGCGATTAAATGAATCAGTTTTTATTGCAAAGTACGGCTTTGATTAAAATAGTTATCTTCAGTTATACTAGTTATTCCTAAGAGACCCACACAGTCGCCTAGTCTTAGTGTTTGTGAATATGCATACATGAGAATTACTCACAAATGCTAATGATATGTTCCCCCCATGCAGCATGAACTGTCCCCCAACAAAGCGTCTCCGTGGCCTGAACAAGGATGTAGTGACAGCAGTGGCTTTTGATGACCCTTTTGGAGATGATGAATTCACCCAGGAAGTCTTAGATGAAATCGATGATATCGCCTCGCAAGCCATCACGTCGGCTTCGGAAGGTGTGGAGCCAGGGACAGGATCCAAAACGACTGAGCCAGCCCGCGGGTCATCCTGGTCATCCTCCTTTGGGCAGAACAAACCTGTGAACAAAACCACATCTAATCATAGCAGAGAAAATGCATTTTCTTTGAACAGTAGCCACAGAGAGAATGCGGGGATATCAAGTAGAGAACCATTGGGTGAGTATTTATTTTGTATTTTTTTTTAATCTACACTATTATTAACATTATTTATGTAAAAATATGCCCTTAATTAAACATCAGAGCATTATGTGTGTAAATTAAAGGAAGACAGGTGGAAAGGTGAAGGTGGGTGATTTTAAATAACTCGTGTCAGTCATTCAAAACAATGAAGGTGCACAAGAGAGGTGAAGTAGAGAGTGCAGGAAGGGTGGAGTGAGCGGACATGAGTTTCAGATGTGATATGTAACAGAAGGATCAGAACGGGAGTGAAATAGAAAGTTTACAAGATGGCAGGGTTTGGAAACTGATAAATAGACAGGAGATGCTAGAGGTGTCAGTGAAAGATGTTGAGGTTTTCATTGGGAGTGACAAAAATAGACAAGGTTGGAAATGAGTAAATCAGAGGTGCAGCTCAGGTGGAGTTGTTTGGAGACAAAGTTAGAGAGGCAAGGTTAACTAGGTTTGGATGTGTGCAGAGGAGGAAGTGTGGATATATTGGACAAAGAATGTTGAAGATGGGTCTTCCAGGCAGGGGAAATGAGAGAGACCACAGAGAAGTTTTGTGGATATAGTGAAGGAGGACGGGCATAGGGCTGGTGTAAAAGACGAGGATGCTAAGGATTGTTTGAGATGGAAGCAAATTATCTGTTAGGGTAAACTCTAAAGGAAGCAGCAAAGAGGACAAGAAGAATTATTAAACATTTAAATATGCTGTGGAATGTTAATTCCACCGGCAATTACATTCCAGTATGCTTAATTCCTTTTCATTATGTGCATTAATCATTGAATAGATTGGTTTTCGTCTTTCTAGTCTACCATTGATTTAAATGAATATTGCAAGCAAGAAAAACTATTTATGTAGCTCTCTGAAAAAAAAAATATGTAGCACTTTCATTGTAGAAGCAAAATGTGCTGCATAAAAAAAAGTCCATATTACAGTTTTGCAGCCACAAAACTATATGGAAAATGTAATTTGATACAATTTTGGTTAGTTCATAGATGGGCTTGAGCAAGTGAATAAATAAAATCTTTACAAATTGCACTCACCAACAAGGCAATAAAAACAGCAATAGATGAAAAAATAATAAGTTAAGCCTTTAAAACAAGTAGAAATAATAAATATGAATCATGGTAGCCTTGGGAATCTGATAAAACTCCCAAAGTAAAAGTAGAGCAAAAAGAAATTAATTGATAAGTAACTGGATTTCTGAAAGGCACTGCTAAACACATACTGATAATGGTGGCACACCATTATTAGGATTTTGTAGGTTATTGCAGTAGCATAAAGGTTATTATGTCTTCAGTAGTAGTAGTAGAAGACACCTGGAAAATAACCCAAGTGGTGGAGCTGGTTCATAGTTCATGAAGATGAAGATGTGCAGGATCTTTAAGAGCAAGCATTCAGATTTTAAAATCTGTTCTAAAATTACGTGGAAACCAGTGTAATAACTGTCCTACATGTGTTAAATGTCATATTTCATTCTTTTATCTAAAACTCAGGGAGCTGCCTTCAGGAGTAGCTGAAGCAAATTCAATTATTTTTTGATATTCATGCAAGCAGCACATTAAAGTACCTTTTCAGTGTCTTCCTTCTATAAAAAAAAAACCCTAACCTGTTGTAGTATTTCTTGAAATATCATAAAAACTAATTTCATATACGAGATGGAGAATGAATATATCACTGTCAGTGTTCAGAAAGCATTATGCTTATGTCTACACAGTTCCTGTGAGGGTAGTATTCTTTTTAAAGACAGTTATTTAACACGGTAAACCACATGCAATTTTATCTTCCCAGTCCAGAATTGAAAAGGTGTGAATTCCATCTCATCTGTTCCTGTTATTTTTTCTTTATCACGTTAAGAAAAGTGTTTTGGACCTTCATCTGGCACAGAATCTGCTCCTCTATGTAACCAAAAGCCAGTGGGCATTTGAAACGTGGGCACAGTTTATGGTGTTTTGTCCTTTCAGAGACAGCATTCACAAGTACAGTCGTGTGTATAGATAGACAAGATGATATAACAATAGATGACAAAATGTAATGTTTGCGAAGGAGTCAGGAGAACCATCAAAAACAGATGAATGGCTAAAAGTTGTAAATAAAACATTTGATATGGAGCTGCTAATTAATCCAATCAAGAGCTCAAATTGAGTAAAATCATCGATCTTTGCTTGTAAACAGGAAGATAAGAAAACAAAATATCTTCTCATGTGTTTCCTTACATTTTGAAAAAGACCTTTGAAAAAATTAGTGTAGCTAATCGGTTTGTATTTGAACGTTTTTGTAAAGTCCTTTAACATGCAAATGCAAAAATCATTATCAAAGTGTTAATACAGTTGATTTTTGTACTGAACACATTGATAAAGCTGTTGCTGTTGCTGTTCAGGTAACAGGCAGCAGCAGTTTGGGTCAGACAGAGAGGACTCCTATGGTCTCCTGGAGGCTCAGCATGCAGAGCTGAAGAGGAAGGTGAGGCTCTTTTAAAATGGAGACGTCCAAAAGTACAACATCCAAAAGTTCCTAATTTTTTTAAGAAAGTGGAGGCTGCAAATTTTCCTTCCTTCTTTTTTTTCCTCTCACGTAGCTTTAATATTTTGTGAAAATTATTATAGTATTTTGGCTTTATAATGTCTATACTCCTTAACAAACCTGAGACTCTATGTCATTTCTAGTTTCTCTCCATAACATGGAAGTATACAATAAAGCCTTGGTTCAAATTTGGATATCTGTACTAGAACGTTAGATGTATGTATCTATTTTCATCAGTACCTGAGCAAAGGAATAAATAAGAATTAAAGGTCTTTGTGACCAAATGTCTTACAAAGCAGGATTTCTACGTTTTTTGTTTATTTAGATAAGTGTGTTTTGTGTATGTTATTAGCTGAAGGAGGTGGAAGAGGAGATTGTGTTGAAGAGCGGGGAGATCCGGGTCCTGAGGGACTCTCTAAAAGCAGCTCAACAGGAGAAGGAGGCTCAGAGACAGAATCAGATCCTACTGGATACCCAGAGACAGAAAGAGTATAGTGAAAGGGAAAAGGAGCTTAACAGGAAGGTGAGGCTCTAAAAACACATAAGCATAGAGCATATGGTGCTTATGATCCTTTGGAATAATGTGACACTGGCATGTTTTCTGTGCGCAGGTTCAGTCTCTGCAGTCTGAACTGCAGTTTAAAGAAGCAGAGATCAATGAGATGAAGACCAAACTGCACACTTCAGACAAAAACAAAACAGCCTCTCCGCTGCCTAGGAACAGGTCAGCCATCCTCAACATTATCAGCAGAGCTGATAATCAAATACTTTGTTACTTAGGGGTTTAGATTGTCTTAACATTTTTAATCTTTTACTGTTTTATTTTTGTAAACATTTTGCAAAATTCTGTTTATTGCTGTCAGCTTTCTGCTTTTACTATTTTACTTTAAAGGGAGAGTTTAACATGAATAAATATGCCTTAGAATAATCCTTTACTTGTCCCACAAGGGGAAATCTGGTTGTAACAGCGGCAGAATAAAAGCACATATACAAACAGAACAGGACAGAACAGAAACATACACACACACACACACATATATATATATATATATATATGTATATATATATATATATATGTAGTATATATACACAGTAGTAGTTCTGTTGATTAGTGCAAATTACAGCGCTGATGTAAACATCTATGTTTGTTGGGAGCAGTTTTGGTTGTACAGTCTGACAGCTGCAGGGAGAAAGGACCTGCGGAAACGCTCCTTCATGCATCTAGGATGCAGCAGTCTGTCACTGAAGGAGCTCTACAGTTCAGCAACATTTACATGCATGGGGTGGGAGACTCTGTCCATCAGAGATGTTATTTTGGCCAGAGTCGTTCTGTCTACCACCACCTGCACTGGGTCCAGGGTGCTTCCTAGAACAGATTTAAGCCTTGCTGAACCAGGAATGTCAGCCTCAGCTTTTAACTCATAGGGATTACTTATACATACTCAGACTTCATTATTTACAACTTTGACTACAAAAAATGGGAAGCTGCCATTGTAAGAATGTATACCGTATATGACAGGAAAATGTGATAGGTAATAGCTTTGAATGTTTTAATGCCACATTTTATCATGTAGAGTCCAGATAACTGAGTCAATTCCACTTCAGTCAAGTTCTAATACAGCCAACAGAGTTAGAGGTCACAATTATTACTGTTTTAGATGGAAAAGTTTGCTGCGTTGACCCCTCAATTAACATGAATGACTCTAAATGTGGAAATGCCTATTATTTGCTCACCTCTAACTTGTTTTTTTCTCTTTTTCTTTCTCCCCACAGTCCTAAAATCCTGAATCATGGAAGCAGCAGCTCATCCTCTCCAATAGGAAATGGTTTCATCACCAAGGAGATGTTTGGAGCCCAGGTATCATCCAGAGTGACACCAGTGAAAACCCCGGTGAAGGCACGGAGAGATGGTGGGTTGTATGACAACGCTGATGTCATGAAAAATATAGGGGCAGTAGTAGGAGTAATATATTTACAAAGACAAAAATGATCTGCTCGTGGTTAAACTCTGCCTGTCTATATCTATGTATATGTTGCAGCAGAGAGAGGAGCATCCAGCAGCAAATCTAGTGATGTGTCTCGACCAGACCCCTTCCTGTCTGTCAGACCGTCTCATCTGCAGCACAGAGGTCAGTCCCCCTGCAGTGTGCCTTCAAAGGGTTCCTGAAAGATTTCATATTTTAAAGCTACCAGGAAATTTTAGGATTTTTAGAGATTTTACTGAACAGCTGAAAGAAATCTTAAACCTTCCTGACCTTACACAGTTGAGTTGTTTGTAGCTAGTTCTGTTTCCCACACACAGTCTGTCAGAAAATAGCCTGTACACCCTTATGCTACAGTCAGACTACACAATGTCTGCCTGATTGTGATCCAGCTCAGACAATGTATGTATCAGAATTTGAAATAGGTTACATGTAGGTTGTTTTATTTCATAAAGCATGACATAATACACAAAAGTGACCCTGCATCTGGGACATCTCATTACCATGTGATTTTTCTTGTACTGTGGAAGGTATAAATTTCTGTACCCTCCTAACAGTTCCTTCATTTCTGTGAGGTTCACCACCATCTATGCAGCATTCTGCCAGCTATTTGTTTTCTGATGCTCACTTGATGTAGGGTCATCAGAATATACACAGAATGGGTCAGAAACAGTAACAGCACACAGCTTCAATAAATGTTCCACCACATATGCAGACTGTTATCAGCTGCCGTCAACTATCAGAATCTGTAAAGGAACTGATGTAAACGTTTATTGGAATATGTTCAATTCTATTTTCTTTTATCTATATAGCGCCAAATCACAACAAGGGTTGCCTCAAGGCGCTTTACCTTACAATAATACAAAGATAAGAGAAAACCCCAACAATCACATGAGTGAGTATTAATCTGATTAAAATCTGTGTCATCCTCCAACCAGGTGGCATCCTTCTGGGGTTATTGCTGCAGCAGCCTCTTTCCCCCAGCAGCCTCGGGCTCTCTCATTTGCTGTCTATGAGTCTGACTGACATTCACCTGACATCCAGGTAAACACCTTGCACTTTAACCTTGACAGCCTGAGCAGTAACATGTAGTGTAATATGTATAAAGCAGTGCTGCAATAGTTGCTGGCAAAGTAGAAAGAAAGGTTTAACATTTGTGATGATAGAATAAATTTTAGGTAATAACAGCTTAAATGAAGTATCAATAAATTAATTTATCCAACTTTAGGAATAAACATATTGTGGGTTTCTTTTGTTGTTGATGTTGTTGTTTGTTGAAACTGAAACTGACTTCAACAAGCTACCAGACTTCAAATTTGGATGATCAGTCACCACATGCTGTTGCCAAGTCCTCAAAAACAGAACTTTTTCATACAATATACAAAACTTTATAGCATTGACTTTACTCTAATAGTGTTTCAAAAACAGCCGTAGCATTGGTTGTATCACTAGTCATACTTCTCAAAACTTAATGAAGTTGTAAGACTAACTGATGTGCTGATGTTGTGTGTTGTTTATGTGTTCAGTCGGCTGTCAGCAGGTTTTCTGCTCAACTCTGATGCTGCAGCTGGTGTCAGTGGAGGTGGAGCTCCCAGAGCTGCTCTTAATCCTGTCCAAAGTCTGGCTGTAACTGGACTCAACATGCTGAGTCAGAGCCAACCGGCATCTGCAGCCAGCAGCAAAAACAGGTAGGATGACTGACCCCGATGCCGTTCAGTTGAAACAATAAAAAGTCTCTCTTTGCAAAGTGCAGAAGAACAGCATACACTTTCTGATCTATAGACAGCAGAGTCCTCTTGTGGATAAACGGTGTAAAAGCAGATTAAATGGTCTAATGTAATATGCTGAATATTCTCCCAATACCATACATGAATTCTGTCCTTGGATCTGAAGGATCTCTGTATACAGATTACTTTGATATTTTTTGAGCACATCAAGACAGTGTTTCATTTTTTGAATTAAATTTGATCGGTGTTTTTCAAGATATGTGGTGAAATACCTGATACTTTTATTCATTATTGCTTTAAAATATTTTATGGAATCTATATAAAAATGCAGACAAAGATATAAACAGGAAATGGCAGTTTCCAAAGTCGGTGAGTTGAGGCAGATCACTTCTGCAGTGTAATTGTCCATTTACATTGCTAACATTTTAACTTCTCGGTGTAAAAATGCATTTTTATTAACTACTAACAATTTTTTAAAAAGCAATAAAAGCTACATATAGTTATAGGCCAGCTAAATATTTAGCATTTTAGTCCTGGTGGTTATGTTAACTTATTTTGTCATTGGTGAGAAACTTTGTGGGCATTGCTACAAGGGCCATACATGAGTGTTATATTGTTTTTATAATTGGTTTTAAAGCACCAGTATAATTAAAAAAAAATTATTTTCACAGAAGTGGAGTTTGCATGTTTTCCCCGTGTTTGCGTGGTTTCTCCCTGGGTACTCCGGCTTCCTTCCACAGTCCGAAGACTTGCAGTTAGTGTGGTTGGGTTAATTGGTGATTCTAAATTGCCCATAGGTGTAAATGTGGGTGTGAATGGTTGTCTGTCTCTATGTGTTAGCCCTGCAATAGACAGGTGACCTGTCCAGGGTGTACCCCGCCACTCGCCCTGTGACAGCTGAGATAGACTCCAGCCCCCCGCTTCCCTCATAAAGGGCAGATTCATTTTTGAGGATGAATGGTTTAAGTCAGAACGAGAAAAATATCTTCATGGAAAATAATCCACTGGTTGTAGGTTAAAAGATTTGGATAGAAAAATCTAAAAAAAAAAAAAAAATTGTGTCTGTAAATAGGTCGTGTCCTGGAGGTGTCCTCCTCCTCTCTCTGTTGGACCTTCACCTGTCTCAGCTATGCCAGTCTTTGGACTCGCTCCGCTCCTCCTCCGCTAGCAGCAGTGGTTTAGACTCTTCAGCTGCCAATACACTTCCAGCAGGCCGCACTGCTGCAGATTCTGCTGGGCAGGGAAAACTGGAGGAGGCTCGTTTATGTGGGTTTAATGTGGAGGACGTTGGCCTAGCTGCTCTGAGGCTCCTTTGTCTCCTGCTGGTCCACAGTGATGAGGTGATGACACAAGAACAACACTATAGTAACAATGTGTAATGGTGGCTCAAATATACAAATTGCAAACCGCATGGTGAAGCTCGGGAGTTTTTTCCTGATCTTCTTCACAGCTCCATATTGTTTTTCACAGCAGTAGCTTTGCATAATTCAGATTTCTAAATACTATTTATTAGTCTAAAACAGCATCATGCCTTGGCTTCATTGGATATTTTTTTGGTTGAAAGATTAATCAGATTTTAGCACTCACTAATTAACGGCTTATTAATTAATTACCATTAGGTACCCTGCCTTTTGCCCTATGGCAATGGCATGGATAATTAGTGATCTTGTTATTGACCTTATTGACATCATACTCAAATCAGTTCAGTTTTATTTATATAGCGCCAAATCGCAACAACAGCACCTCAAGGCACTTTATATATTGTAAGGTAAATACCCTACAATAATATAAAGAAAACATCTGCATTATTTTACATGAATCCAACAATATGAGAAAACAGAAGAGTGGAAAAAACCTCCAGAACCTGAGTATTTAGAGCTGTCTGAAGCCTGAACTTTGGGGTCACAGGAGTTACATCTACATATGTTGACATTTTAATTTGAAACTTTGTCCTTGTTTAATATGAGCATGAACTATATGCATTACTGTGACATTATGTGCATAACAGAACAATACCAGAAAAATACTTAAGTTTCAGACGACTGCTGCAAAAAAAAAACATAGCACACCTTTATCAGTAAAGTGTTATCCAAATGAATTGTAATGCTGTTCAGTTGTGCAGTACTGACATTTTGCGTGGTCCTCAGGTGGTGGAGGCTGTGTTGTCAAAGGAGAGTCAGAGCAGAGCCATCGACCATAAGGTACTGAGGGAATTACTATTCACTTTGTTGTGCTATATTAAACATTATTAACTTTCCCTCGTTGTCTTAACCAGAACAGAGAATAAGATTTATATGATGTAATTTCATCCTCGCTCTTGTTTTAGGCGGATGGAGTGGACCTCTGCTCTCAGAACACTTTGTTACAGTCACTGCTGCGGTTGTGTGATCCGTGGCCCGGTGGAAGCAGCCCACAGAGGGAGGCGATTTCCCTCAATGCCATGAAGACTCTGTGTGTCTTAATTGAGAGAACACCAGACAAACATGTTGACAGGTACACAAAATGTTAAATGAAATCTGATGGAGATCTTATTCTGTGGCAACACATTTGTTTAGTATAGTTTAGCAATATGGAAACCAAAAGACTTGGCGAATAAGAATGTAAGCAATTCATTAAATAATATAATATTAAAAAGTAATGTGGAAGTGGAACTTCGCCTGTTACTTACTTGGTATAGACATGCGCAGATCCCACGGCGGGTGCTTTTGTCTTTTGGAGGACCTCTTCGTGATTTTGAGGAAAACATAAAGAGAAAAAGAAACAAAGAAAAAATTATGTTTGCTTATGTTTCTCAAGTTTGTCAGTACTGCAAAGAAGAGAGAAAGTGACCAGAAACTCAATTTTAATGCTTGATATTAATGGGTTCTTCTAATTATTGTGCAAAATCTGCAGGATCATACATACACATGAATATAATACAACTGCAGTTGCGTGGAATACTGCTGCAGGCAGAGGAGTGATGAGCGATAGGGTTGTTTGAATTTCCACTAACTCACAGTACTTGCGTAACATCTTAGTGTAAACTACCTGCAGTGATTCATGGTCAGTGTGGTCATCTTACTAAAAGTAGAAATGTGATGAAATGTAAATATAAACTTCATTACCATCAGTTGTAGACGTTTCTGGAAAATGGTGAAACTCATACCACAGTTATTCTGCACAGGGGCCAGCTTTTAAACTGGAAAACTCCAGATGGTGTCAGGAATTTCATTTTCCTTTTATCATTTCATACCAAGTCGGAAATCACAACAACTCATTCAAGACCTGGATGAAGGTGCTGGAAAGTAATGATGATAATTATTCAGCATAAAAAAATCATTAAATGCGTTTCTTGACAACATGACTCCTGACAGTTTCAACAATGTGAATTTTACTGGTAATATCAGTTTTTCATTGTGATATTAACCTAAAAAATCCTGTCTGTGAAACATCCTAACGAACAGGGGTCCAAGAGTCCAAAATTATAGTTTAATCAAAAAGAGATTCAGAGCTGCAATTTTTAGATTATGTTTGTTTTCTATAGTTTATTAATTTTATGTGAAAGATGCTTATGATGAATTTCTTCATTTTTAGATGTGCGTAACCATGTTCAAGATTTTTATATAGGCCTCAATATATGTGTAAACCTAGATATGTATGAATCTCTGTTAGTCATGTGTGCATCATTCCTCCCTGTCACAGGTTAGAGTGTGTGATGCCGGTGGTGTGTACGTGTGTGTCAGTGGACAGCAGGTTCCAGACAGTTTCACAGTGTGTGTCCATCCTCACATCGATGTCTGACCACGAAGCACTGGCGAAGCAGCTATGCTCTCAGCATGGTGAGGCTCCACCCTCTGCAATACTTTACCTTGTCTGAAGTTTAATATAATTTATATGCTCGACCAAAGTCCTACAAGAAGCAAGTCTCAGAACTATTTATTTATATCTACAAATGCAGGCCATTTACCATATCTAAGTGAATCCTTCCATAGATTTCAGTGCCATGTTTCCACCTCTTATGTTTCTGATGATGACATTTTATTGTGTGCTGTTATGCTTTTATGTATCTTTATTTCAGCTCAAAAAATCACAAAGTTATTGAAGTTTCTGTATGAAGCAGAATTAATCAATTGCAGTTTTTATTCTTTTTCTTTTAGATCCCTGTGTTTTCTTGAAGTTGTTTCATTTCATCAGGACAAGACCAGACAACCACACAGCACACACAAACTGGATTCAGCTAGACCTTCAGGTAGTGCACACACACTGTAAAGGTGTACTGACTTGTACAGTATTCTGTTTAATGTGTGTCAGCTGCATCTGAAGCCAGGATTTCTGTGTGCTCTGAATATCCAAACTGGGAAGAAGAAAAATCCTTTTTGTCTTAGTCTGGGCTCCTCTATCTCTCTCCAACAAGTCTGTGTCTTTGTAGTCTAAACTCTCTGAATCAGATATAATATACATATATATATATATATATATATATATATTTAAACTATAAGTGGTAGCCATGCTTTGATCCACATGTTCAGACAGGCTCTTGTCTAAGAATGCTAATGTTATGAAAGGTTACACAAGTAGTTGTGTTAAGGATCTTAACCTTCACATGTTTTCTTTACTTTTTTATAACAGTCCTAGAAAATGTAACAAATGTGAGTCTCCTGTTCAGAGAAATGTGGAAAATATTTTAGATATTCAGTTGCTTCCTTCAGCTAAGAACAAACTGTAAGATGTCTGTAGTTGTTGGCAGCTGAAATGATGATCAGGCCAGATGAAGTTAGAATGGGAGGATGAGAATATACAGGCCACGCAAAGCCCCGGAGTTTAAAATACACCCTGAATCATACTTCTTAAAAAAGTCATCAAAATGTATATGACAAAATATTGGTCACTAATTATTTCATGGTTTATTTGAAATTTAGTGTTTAAACCCTAAAGATGCATTCATTTTAAACCCCCACCCCCAAAAAAAAAACGCCAATGTGCTCATCCTCTTTGTTCTCTGTAAGTGTTTATCCTCTTTGCATCGTGTTTCTTTCTTTTGCACTTTACATTTGCACAATACATTTCTCCCAAAGTGCTTCGTTGATTTTTTTATTTAATTGATATTACTAATTATCAATTGCATTGATTTAAACAATCGTTTCCATCTACTAGTTTTTAACTCTAAGCACTGCATTTAATAAACTGTTTAATCGTTCTGGAAATGCTGTTATTGTGAACAGATGAACTGCTTTTATTTGAAAATTTACGATATGTCTGCGTTAATAATCAGTGGGGTTTTTTGTGTGTGTCAGGTGGTTCGTTTGTTGAGCAGACTGATGACTCAGAGATCAGAGAGCTGGGCTACCAACCAGCGGAGCAGCTGTCAGTGCTATACTGAGGTAACTGTCTGAAACGATGTTATGTCCCCGTGCAGAGTGACAAGTGTTGCATCTTTATGCATTTGTGTTTGATTCCTTCACAGCTGGTTCAGACAGCAGTGATTGTTTTCCATCGTCAGTGGTTAGATCTGCGTGGTTCTCAGGAGCAAACAGACCCAACAGGTTGGTCATATTTCAGGTTGAAAGCATGAAATGTCAGTAACACAATGGTCTGCAAGGTTATTATAGTTAAAAAATATTATAAAATAATATGTAAAAAAATATATATTTTAATTAACTGAAGTAAACGAGACCTTGGAAAAATTTAAAGCTAAGGATAGCAGGTTTGGAACTTGGAAAACTAAATGAAATAAAATAAAAATATAAAGGAAATATCCTTAGTTTTAGTATTTGTTTGATAAAATTTGAAACTCTGGATGTCTATAAGAATCGAGTCAACTGCTTTGGAAAGGTTTTTATTGTAATACTTGCATTTATTTTGAAATCTTGCCTCTGATCTATGCCCTACTTACCAAATTAATAAAAAAGACTAAAACGAACACTGAAACTAATAAAAAACTAAGCATTTCAAACAATAAAAATAAAACTGAAATAAGAAAATCCACTCTTTAAATGAACTAAAACTAAACTGAATCAACTGAAAATCAAAATGACAATAAAAATAATACCCAATAATAAATACAAAACTATAATAATTCTGACAGTCTGTCTCTAAAAACACGGTTTCTTTGCATTGCTTCTTGTTCCAGGGCTTGCCTCAGCTCTGCAGCCATGCTGTAGCTCCTCTTTGCCATGGTGGCACAGCTCAGCGGCATCTCTGCTCAGAGAGTGTGTGCTGCTGTTGCATTGGTTGCTTCTGCATCATGGCAGCTTCTCCGAGAGCTGCAGGCCGCTGCTGCACATGTACGACCAGGTGATCCCTGCTGTACGAGACACACTGAGGAAGATCCCAGATCTGACCGAGAGCGAGGGTACGGACCCACAGAAACACGCACACTGAATCTAAGCCTTGAATTAATCTTTTAAACTATTTAGGAAGGTTTAATGTGATGTTAAAGTTCCACTATAACTGTTTACACCTGAATACACCAACTCAAACATAGCTGAATTTTGTATGAAGAGCTTTGGCTCTCCTTTCTCTTAACCTCTAAGAGCATGATGAGTTTTTCCTCACACACCCCCTCCTGGGTATGACTAATTACCACCTCGGCTGAATCTTACATGTATCACACAGATAATTTTAGCTGTTAGATAACAAGATGTCTGTCTTCAGTTGTGTGATGAGGCATCTCTGGTAGTACGTGTTGTCAAACCATTTTTATACTAGAATTCCACCTGATGATCTGTGATTATTCTGGTATTAAACTTGAGGTTTGGGGTGCTTCTGGATTTCACCTGGTAGAGCATGTGCTCCATAAATTTAACTCTGAAATCCTTAGTGCAGCACTCCTATATTCAACTGCCCCCACGCTATTCACTGCATGTCATTCCGCCTCTCTCTCCCACCTTCCGTTATTCCTGTATTATATCAAAAAAGCCAGAAATAAAACTTAAGGAAAGAAACAGTACCTTCTGTCCAGCAACATTTTTCACCTCCTGTTGATGCAGCTGCTGGGTGCTCACAGGTCACATCATATATTTAATATCTCCCGCAAGTTGTGGGTCTTCCCTGGGGTCTCCTCATAGCTAAACATGCCCAGATAACATCCAAAGGCAGGTTCTGGGGGGGCATCCTGATGAGATCTCCGAACCTAAACGGCTTTTTATTTCTTCAACAGTATTTAAATCCAGCTGTATGTACCAGGATCACTGGATATTTAAATGTAACATTAGTATTGCTGTAGTGCAAAACGAAAAGAAAGAAAAGAAAAGAAAAGAAATACTCATCAGCCCAACATGACAGGATGGCTTTCTGTTTTTTTTTTTCTCCATATTTAATGCATGATGCAGCTTTATGGGTCTGCTTCTCTTTGTTGTCTGACTTCCACGTCAGAGCTACTTAATGTGCATTGCTCATAATAAAACATAATCATGTCTGAATGTCATTAATATTATCAATTTGACCATTTTAGTATGACTGCTAGCTACATCATCCAGTATTTACACCTTACCCGATTGCTCTTGTGTTCTCATACGTTAAAACTGTCACATTTTTTGCCATCTTTCACATCTTGTAGAGTTGGCATTGGACGAGATCTGCCGCTCAGAGGGGGATGAAGCTGATGACATGGACACTGACACCGGCTCCTAATTGGCTGCTCCCACTGACCTCTTGATTTAGTGACGCATGCCGACATGAGGGACAGTTTACTGACTGCTGATGCAATATGTTTTAGACTGGAACAAGAAGAGAGCTGTCTGTGTTTCTTATCAGACTTCTAAGTGAAGTGAAGGTTTCACAGAAATGGAATAGAGGTGAGTCAGAGGTCTGACTGAAGTAATGAACACAGAGTGATTACTCTGCTTTCAGATGGGATTTCATAATAAAACATGAAGGTGAGGGGGGAAAAATCTCCTGTCAGTATTTATGTTTACTTGTAATCTTTCTTTTCTTTCTCTTCTCCTACTTTCTTTGTTAAAGTCAAGGCTACTCTTTTATTTGTCTGTGCTTTCAACTTTTGTTTTTTGTGAGGTACACTGACTAATATGTAGTTGGGTATTGCCCCACAACTATCAAATATCAGTACAACTACTGATATTTTTTAAAAAGGGTGGAATTTCTTAACTGCTTTATAATTTATAATACTATGAAACCGTTCCAGTTATACTCAGACTACTCTTACTGCAACTCTCCAGTTCTTTATTACTCTGCACCACTTTTGGAAATTTCATCAGTTTTTCCCAAGACCATCTCTGAATATGGAGCTACCCTAAACTTTGCACTTGCACAGACAGATCAACAGACCTTGTCTCTCTTTCTAGCACCTCTAAGGGCCATTCACTTGTTTGCACAGTTATATACAAACATGTATTATTTTTATTATTATGTTTAAAAATTAAGGGTGTAAAACTGAAAGCCAGTGATACCAAAATGCTGGTACAGGTACACTGCAGCTCAAACTTGAAAAAATGTTGTCTTAAGATAATACTGGGATTGCATGTACGTGTAAAAGAGACCATATGCATGCAGGCTCAGAAGTTTATTTAATTAAAATTCAACAAAAAAACCTTTGACACCAAAACATTTTTCAAAACCTTTATTTTTTTTTCTTTTCATCTGTAATTTGGACCAGAATCATACAGCATACCAGGAAGCAGCTTATTGTCTGAATTGAGGTTTGTTTGTAATTATTATCCTCCTCAATGGACACACAAGACCAGTAAGTGAGGATTAATCGTATTCCATTATCTCAAGATCATCACTTCATTATTTTCTTAATAAGTTAACAAATGTTGCTTCTCCTTTATCCTCAGTTATTCCCAAATTAAACTGCTCAGTGACATTGTGAGAGGATAAGATGTGTCCCAGAATAAACACAGTTGTTATTCATTCACAAATAAATGTCAAGGATGAGAAAACAGTTTATAAGTTTGTATCAAAATATAAATAATTTGTGGAGATTATTATGAGATAGGTTTTTTTTATAAGTCCACAAAAAACAGATTATATTAAATTACCCAATGAAGTTTTGATCTTAAGGTCTGCTAAGGTCTGAAAAATATTTTATCAACCATGGCTGCTCTCTGCTTATGTAAAAATGGATGAGAACACTGATAGCTGAAGCTGTATTCCTTTTCAATGCCATTTTTATATTTAAAAAAATTATAATCTGGTTCCTAATGTTTTTCAGAAAGATGTGTTTGATCTTTCTCACAATCACAGAAGGAAATCAGCATTGTAAACACTGAAAGAAAAAAGCTATGTCCCATTTTAAGCTCCACCTCCTTTTGAGTCCAGTTTTAAATATAAAGGTGCGTTCAGGGCAATTCTCAACACACTCAAGTACATTTTTTTTTGCCCTTAAAGGGGACCTATTATGCCTTATTGTTATATATATAAATATAATGCTAAACCTTTAACATTTTTAAATAACAAGGTTAACATATGTATACGTAACCTTCCTTTAAACACTATTTTAACAATTTATTGCAGTACTTGGCTCTATGTGATGTCAGTGAGGCCAAGTATGCCTAATATACAGCTTTGATAGCACTGAGCACAGAAGCCACACCCATCTGCTGTTCAAACCTTCAGTTTATGAGGGGCAGTCTAGTAGATGAAAGTTGCTTAATCATATTGCTCAAGTACATGTTAGTTGGGCAGACTGGGATGTAGGATATTCTCCACTGCACTTGTTGAGGATGTGCACCTGAACACACCATTAGTTCTCATTTGTGTCCGTTATTGCTGGAACAAGTGACTGCTGGGAGTCCACTGTAAGGAAAATTTGAGAAAGAAAACCACCTTTGGAGGCCCTGCCACCTAAAAGAAGCGGGGCTTGAACTGAGACACAGGTAGAGAAAGAAGGCACATAAGGGTCAAGTAATCCAGGATTAGACTGTCTCTGTAGTGCGGCTGTGCTTTTAATGTGTCTATATCTGTGAAGACCTCTTTGGAGTTTTGACTGTGAGGTGTGATGACGGAGCCACACATCTCGAAGACGCTGTTTTTAGAGTCCAGATTAGGTTTTACACCTGAAGTGTGAATCAGGTTTAGGCTGCAGGCTGCAGGGATTCATTATAGCAGTGCAGGTCCTCACAAGGAGATAGAGATGTCTTTTAATTGGTCTCAGTCCATATTGGCACCACTTGGTCACTGTCCTCTTGTTTATTCTGTAGTGTTGTGTGGGAGCTGTGATGCATCTTGTGCATGTTGCTGTGTGGCATGCGAGGTTTGGTAAGCCACGGGTGCATCGGCAGCTCAGATGCCGTCAGTCTCTCAGTGGGAGATTTCCTTAGCATGCAGCCAATCAGACACTTGGCCTCTGGCGACATCCAATCGGGCAGGCTAAATGCTCCACGGCGTATCTTAGCAAACAGCGCAGCAGGCTGCGTGTCCTGAAAAGGGTATCGGCCAATCAGCATTGTGTACAGAGACACGCCCAGGCTCCAGATGTCTGCGGCACGGCCTGAGTACGACCCATTCCCATTGGTCAGGAGCTCAGGGCCAACGTAGGCAGGACAGCCATGTCTGTCTGTTAGAGAGTCATCGTCGTTGTTACCATGCAGGAGCACGCAGTCATCGAGTCCGAGTAGTGCCAGACGAGTCCTGGGAAAAGAAAAAGAAAATACTAGTCAGACAGAAGTTTATCAGCAGCAGTATTTGTAGTATTTATACAGTCTTGGCCAAGACTGTAAGATACAGTAAAAGTACTAATAGAGGTACTTTTTTTCTCCCCATATGCCTCCTTCATGCTAGTAAGATCAATATAGCGATATTTATACTTGTCCATTTGTTGGGAGTAGTATGCATTCTTTTAGACTCCCTCAAAATGGACCTTTGTGACTACAAATGTAAGCGTGAATGGACTGCATCCATTTATGATATGCCTCGTGAATGTATTTCGTAACCACAAGAGTCTCCCCCTGCAGGCCATTAAAGTTAATATTTCACAGCACTTCCACCTGGGCCCTACATCTGTCTTTTACAGTCTCAGGTATTACTGCTGTAATAGTGCTATTACCAAAGCACCAGTCTCGGAGTCTCACCTGTATTTGTCGATGAAGACGAATCTGCGGAGCTTCAGGTCTCTCAGAACGACTCCGTGGTTATGACAGTGCATGACAGCATTCAGCATCTGGGCAAACAAAAGCCCCGCCTCCTCCTCGTTCAGGCGTTTCCTGTTGCGCACATACGCATGCATGTCACCGTGGTGACCAGGCAGGAAGACATACACCTTCTGTTGGCCAATTACAACGTCCTGCAGAGCGCAGATGTTTTCATGTTTACCAATCCGGTCATAGGCCGCCAGCCGCTCCTGGTATCCACGCAGTGGGAGCACCTGTGGGAAAAAAGGAGTGACTGTCATGGGTAACGTAGTATGATGTACAATACAGTCACTACTTTCACAAGTGTTTTACAGTAATCTCTTCCTAATATTATCATTAGCACTATTTCTGAAGTATCGACAGTACAGTTTTTAACATGTATTCAATTCTTATTAAAAGTAACAGTGACATTTTTCTGAGTGTTACCTGACAGGTGTACTGCTGCTGTGTGTGCACATGCACAGCCCTGTAGGTCTCTTCCCTCTCACACCGTTCAAAGAGGAAATATGACCCAACTCTTGATGAGGACTGGCTCGAGTTGGATGTGGGGGCGGGGCTTGTGGGTCTCAGGCAGGGTGATATCCCAGTAGAGGTAGGGGGTGGAGCAAGACGGGCTCGTTTACATTTCAGTGAATCGCCTTGAGGCTCATCCAGAAGCCTCTTAAGACACAGCTGAGATCTGGTTGTAGACATGCTGGCGCTCATCTGTGATTGGAGACATCATCAGGTTAATGTACACTTCCATGTAATATGCTGCAGCAAGTACAGTCCCAAACTATCCCAATTGAACACAGCCAATATTTCAATGAATAAAGCCGACACATCTAGAAGTAATACCTGTGAGCCAGAAAGCCAGGATTCAGAGTGCTCCAAACCCTCGCTTTCTGACAGTGGGATTTTCTGAGATTCTAGTAATTTATTAGTCTCTTACTTAGCACTAATAGCGGGCGTGTGTATCTGTGCATTGCACCTTTATAAATGCATTTTGTGATTATATGGTCAGTATGATTGTTTAAAAGGTAAAGGTAAAAAGGAGTCTCAATTTATGCAGCATTAAAAAGATCTTAAAAAATGCAGAAATCCTTAATCCTAAACAGTTAGTACAAAGAGGATCACCCTATCGTTAATGATTAATGTTTCATTCAATGTTTGGTAATTTGCTGGCTGTTTAATTTTAGAGGCCGTGACCGCACTGCAGCGCCCTCTGCAGGTGACACTCTGACTTGGCCCCTTCTGTCCGCTGAACACTTGTCAGTAACACTTTCACATACAGTAAGAGAAGTTATATTTGTATCATATCTCTCCGTGTTCTGCGTCTCCGCTGCTCACATGTTACACAGTCGGTGTGTCTATAGGCTTCATGATGCAACTTCCTGTAAGCTGATGGGTGCTTCAGCTTTCAGATAGTTGCATCAGAGCACAACAGTTTATAGTTTAAACAGGCTTTAAATACAGTCAACAATTACACACACACATGCAAGAGAGAGTGTGTGTGTGTGAGTGAGACTTATGTAAAGTTTTTTTAGAGCCTGTGGTCGCTGTGGTAACGCTATGTTGCCTGCTGTGGGGCAATGCTGCTTTCACTCTGCTGAAACACCCTGAGTCACAGCAGCAACGTCATCCACCCCCAAATACACAAACACTGAATCTATGATGAATGATTTCTCCATGACGTTCTGTTCAGCTCATAATCAGAAATCCGGTTCTTAAAAATAATCTAAAAGAAAACGTTTGTGGGGTGTGTAACAGTGTGTGCTGAAATGTAGTGGCACTCGGCATTTTGTTAATGATGCCCGTTTCTTTTGTTTATTCTTCATATTCAAATACAAGTGAACATTTGCTGGAAGAGTTTAGATATCTCAGCAAAATTACAGCAGTTATTAAATAGACTAACAGAATAAACTTTTGACTTTTATTTTAATTTTCAAACTGAGAGGGGCTAGAGCTCGTAGGAAACTGGAGTTTACACAACATTTATTTTATTTTTTTAATCTTAATTACAATCCAACTTTATCATCTAAAAATGTAAGGCAGATCTGTGGCAAGGCTGAGTTTAAGTAAATGCAGTTATCAAAAATCCCACTGGTATTTGTTACAGGTTCCTTACTTCTGTAGTTTAATCTCGGCTTTTCATGTGTATTCCTGTTTCTGAGTTTGTTTAAGTCTTTAACGTAGCCTCACTTATGATTTTTACTCTTATCTCTATCTGAATGATGAGTCAGAACTGCTGTTTTGACCATCCACAAATGTACTTTAAAGGTAAAAGGGGATGAAGCAGTTTTCACCACTGAACCTTTTGAACCGCACGGGAACAGTGTGGCACTGTAGTGTTTGTTTGGTTTTTTAACTTGGTCAGAAACTCAGCTATGCAGCAGATATACTCAACAGTCACTCCAATAAAATCCCAATTTTGGGGCATTTTTGCTTAAATAACTTGATCAAATGAAAATCTGATTTGTAGAATTTACTTTTACTTTTTACAGAGCTTTTCAGCTATTCTCTTCTTCCTATTCTCATAATTTATTTGATGCCGTATTTTGCTGTTGAGTCTACTGTGTCATTCTGGGAGGTTTTTAATGCATCTGTCTGTTTATGATTGATGTTCACACTGCACACTCAGACTGCTACAATCCAGTCAGTTTGTAACATGCATTTAAACGTAAATCATTCAAGGTCCTAACTTTTCATAAAACGTACAGCTTCAGTTTTCATCAGCTCAGATCTGCAGGCCTGAAAATATGGGTGAAGCTGTCTAAAAGTTCAATTTCAGGTTTTACTCCGTCGTGGAAACGAGAGCGCAAAACCCAAATGATGATGAGCACGTCATACCTGGAAACAAAGCGAAACTCCAGCTCGATTTTCTCAAGCAACTACTTTAAAGTTTAGGAATGATCTTTGCTGTTTTTATTGTTCATATTTCATAGGAAAGCGCTTTTTCTCTGCCTCATACACCTGCATTATCGTTTTATAAACTGACAATGCACGAAGCTTAGTGAAATACACGTGAATATGACGTAATATATATGTTTAAGCCATTCTGCATAATGAGTACTTCAAGTGCACTTCACAGATAATACTTTTGCATTTTATAAGTAACAGTTTGAATGTTATTTACATGTGTCTGTACAGGTGCATTCATTTATGGTTTGATTAGTTTTATTAAGTAGCCAGGTTGGTTTTTTACCTTGAGGCAGACTGGTCCGGACTGCAGGTCAACAGGAAGCCAGTAGATTTAGTAGAAATCCAGTAGAGTCGGTGTTGAGGTGCTGGCTTCTGTCTGTCTGTGCAGCAGAAATCGGTGTAGACATAAAAACAACTGGGACCAGCAGCCGCGACACTGGGAGAACTGGTGGTGACGTCTTTGTTTGCTTCTTATTGTCTCGGTTGCGCAACCTGTCGTCCGTCAGCTGGCGGTTTCTGAGCGACTTCTTTGGTTTCAATGAAAAAGCAGCAGAAAGAAAGAAAATCGGCAAAACTTATGCGTGAAAAAGAAATAGAGAAGAGAAACTTCTGAGTTCTCCTCTGTGTGAATATCCGGAGATAAAGTGAACAAAGCGAGATCAGAGCGAGTCCTCGGGTCCTCCTGTCTGTCCGTTTATCCGTCTATCTGCGGGTCTCATTAAAATGGCCCCGGTCCGGATAAGAGTCCCTGCGGTCTCCACGGATCCTGCTGCCGTTCAGAACTTTCAGCCGGACTGCTGAGCGGACTCAGAGTGACTTCGGCTCTGTTTGGTTTCGATATTTCCTCCCCCAGTGTCGTCATCTAGCGGGGGCGGGGTTTCGATGTTGCAATCCTGTGTCGAGCAGTCGTCAGAAAATAGAGGGTTGGAATAGCAGAGCGGTGACTAATTAAAGGAAAGACCTCGACAAAGTTTGACCCATTAGAGCAGCTAAATCAGATCCCAACAAACTAAAGGTGGGGAAATGTTTTTGAGTAGTACAATATGGAAGGCGCAGTGTGAAATTTGGGTATACGTAACTTTAATAAACCGGTTTGAAAGGGATCGTATGAAGAGCAAATAGTTTATTTTATTTATAATAAGTGTGCACTCGTGCATTCAGTTCTTCTGTTGCATGAAATGTTTAATCTGCTTCATATCAGCAGCTGGTAAGCATTTTGGGGTTCAGTGATGCCTCTTTATGAACCACACATTCCTTGTGAGGCTCACATGAGTTCACTAAAGTAAGTCAACATGTGGGGCACCGTCTCCATACGAGATTATATGGAACAGGACAAACGCAGTGAGGGGATAATCTAAACTGCTGCTTGATAAAATTATAAAAATCTGAAACTAAAGAGGAGTTTTCAGCTTAAAGAGTCCAAAAAATCCCCCAAATGCTTCTAACAAATCTTCATTTTCAACCAATTGTTGTATTTGTTTGACTTTTTGGGGTAAGGTGGTTAACACCTCTGTCACACCACTCATTGTGAGGTTTGTATGTTCACCCTGTGTGGGTTTCTTCAGAATGATTCGGCTTCCTCCCACTGCCTGAATGATTGTCTGTCTCTCTGTGTTTGCCCTGTGATGAACTGGTACTCTGCTTCACACCCTATAGCAGCTGGGATAGGCTCCAGCACTCCCTGGAAACCCTTAAGTTGGATAACTATTGCTTATAAATGGCCAACTGATCAATAATTAAAACTTTATTAGTTTACATAAAACAATGTTTAAAAATCTTCATACAAATCAAATAATTACTTTATGAGTAAGATATTAGTGTGTGTAGTATTTTACAGCAGATAAAGCATACTATAGTGAGGGTTATTAGTGATCAGTGAACCTGTTCTTATCCCAAGGGCATCAGATACTGCCATTTACTTAACCCTGCTGTCATTTCAGAGACACCCACGGGGTTTCCTTTAGCATTTTTCCTGTGACTCATTTGTGGTGGCAATAGTGATACAGGTTTCACTACTAACTCATCAGGTTTTAACCCACGCCATAGTCTTTCCCTAAACCTATTCAGACAGGGAGAGAAACTTGAGGTCACCAAAAAAGTGAAACCAAAACTAAAGAGTGAATAAAAGAGGACTCCAGGCTCACAGGCTTGTTTTGCGACGCTATCATTGCAATATCCATTCTTTAAATCAAGTACTATAAATATCATTTTCCATTCAAGCAATGCTTATAAATGAGCTACAAAGTGTTAACCATTTACAGAGGTAAATATCAATTACAACTTTACAGTGACCCCTGCAAACAGATGTAAACCAATCACTAAACATTGTTATCAGTTCATTGTTTGTTAACATTAAATTATTAATAACCAGAATTTAATTAAGTATCAGTTTTCCATTATTACACTCACTGGAAAATTTATTAGGTACATCTTGCGAGTACAGCTTTGAACTCCCTTGTGCTCTCAGCACTCTCTTAATTCTTCATGGCAAAGATTCAACAAGGTGCTGGAACCATTCCTTCAACATTTTGGTATGTCCGTATTGATAGCATCACACGGTTGCATAACATTAGTCAGGTGTATTTCCATGTGTACAATGAACACATTATCATGTTCAAGAAATCAGTCTGACAAGTTTTGAGATTTGTGACATGACACGTCATCCTGCTGGATGCAGCCATCAGAGGATGAATACCCTATAGGCATAAAGGGATGGACATGATCAGCAACAGTACTCAGGTAGGCCATGGTGTTAAATGATGCTCGGGTCATAATAAGGGGCACCAAGAAAATGTCCTTTACACCACCAGCAGCAGATTCGTGCTTTCGTATTACTGCCAAATATTTGAACCTACTATCTGCATGTTGCAGCAGAAAGACTCATCAGGCCAGAAATCATTTTTTTAATCTTTTACTTCTTCTACTTCTGTGTGTGTGTGTTTTTTGTTGTGTTTTTTAACTTACTCTTATCTTCCTGTCAGTTCAAAGCATGGTCATTCACCCCTGAAACCCTAGAAATGGCTGTGTAGGGGAATCCCAGACCAGCTCATCTGGCACCACCACCAAACATGCCTTGTTCAAAGTCACTAAATTCACATTTCTTCCCAATTCTGATGCTCAGTTTGAACTTCATCAGGTCCTCTGGATCATGTCTAAATGCCTTAATGCGTTGAGCTGCTGCCTTGTGTCTGATTTGTGTTAACAGGTACTCGAAGAGGTGTAGCTAAAAAGTCACAGGGGAGTATATTACATGTTACCTTTATTGTTCCTAAACTATTATGTTGTACTGTGGCTTGCTTGTTATTTGTGGCACCCACCTGGCCATCTTCTGTATTGCTGTATTGGTCTCTGCTAATCAAAACAAAGTTTTTCTGATTATAACTTTTAATCCTGAGACATTTCAGTCCTAATGAAAGTGACTTCTTCCAGCAGGAAGGATCACAAGATGTCCTTGAATGGCTTTAATGAAAAAGAAAACAGCAACACACATGACAGTCAGTCATTTCAGAGCTTCCTTTTTATAACGCAAGTTACATCATTAGTGTCTACTTTCATTGTTTGAGTCACAGTTTCTAAATGCCTTTTACCAAAAGTTCCTTTTTTATGCCAAAGAAGAAAGTATCTGGGGGCGTGATATTTGCAGATCATTTTGTGTCAAACCTCTTTGGTCTTATCCTGAAGACAACAAGACATTTTCCAACTAATGTGAAAGGGAGGCAGCTCTCTGGAAAAGCAGGTGTTAACAAACAATTTTGAAAATATTGTAACAGGACTGATGTGACGTCAGAAGCTGCAATAGTCAGATTTCACAAACGAGCCGCTTGTGTCATAAACACTGAAGATAACTTGTGAAATGTATGATTCAACAAAAAATTTATCACGTTGTTGAATAAAGTTGCACAAAGCTAGTTACGAAAGGAAAGAATGCAATTTTATACAGATAAACCCCTGAAAAAAGTAAAAATGTTTTAAACTTTTATTAAACGGGGGAGTGAAGCTGCTTTATATTATGACTGTTTACCAATAAAAGAGCAGCTACTTCATATTTCATTATTTTGTTTCCTTAAATAAATGCTCATTGTCTATGAATTAACAGGAAGTGGCTACTCTTATTATGTAAGACTATAAAAGAATTTCACTGCTTGTGAAATCTGTGGCTTAAAGTCTTTGTTCGGATTAAATGTGAAATAGAGTATTATCGTTAGGTGCAAAATTTGACTCATCACAAAAACAGTGAAAGGCTTTGTAGGAATTCTTTAAGTTTGTGTCTGTTCTTAAGTCACCTGGAAGTTTCTTCCACAGGCGAGAAGCAGTTACCAAAACTGAGACAAAAAGAGGACAAAAACATGAATAAAATGAACATTTTTTAGTAAAGCAGAAATGCAACATGTATGTCAGACTGAGTGAACACAGTCTTTTCACTTGTGATGTGCAGTTGTGGTCAGAAGTTTACACACAATCACCATAGGCTTGAATATCATAGTAATTTGGGGCTTTTAATGGTTGAAATGTTCTTTTTCCAGAGTAGAATTACTGTAGAACTGTAAAGATAAGAATTCCATGTATAAGTTAGAGTTTATTTTGTATTTTCTCTAGTCTACACATGGTTAAAAACACGTTGGTTCAAATATGACATGAGTGATGAGAACTGGTAGTTTCTCTTTGGCAGCATAAAAAGTTTTTGTTTGATAGCATTCATGAAATTGGGCAATACTCAGAGCAATGGGGAAATTCAAAGAACTCAGTGAAGATCCACCAAGGAGAAATTTCCAACTTGTTGTTTACAAAGGAAGAGCGGTCAAATATTAGCCAATTTAAATCCTGTCCGGAACCAACAGAACAGCTAAAAAACATTTCCATGAGATTTATGCCCATAAGTGTATGTAAACTTCTGATGAAGACCAAAGAAAGGAAGGTTATTAATGATTTCCAGGGTTTTGACAGGCCTCCTTTGTCCATAAAAATGCACCTGTGTATCCCAAGTTAATATGGCAGCTGCACTGAACACACAGTTTCACAGAAAAAGGGCACCTGAACACGCCCCACCCCTCCTGGTTCCGCAAAGCTAAAAGAATGAATCCAACTTACTATTCATGTAAGTTTTATTTTCTTCTTGTGAAATGTTTTTGAAAATTTACATTAAGGCTTGAGAGTAAAAAAGAATCAGTAAATTTGTCAGGATGGAAAAATCATTACCATTTGCTGCTAGAAGAAAGTTATTAAACTTTCTATATTGCTGCTAAATTATAGACAATCCAACATTCATGTACAATGTTTAGATTGTTACAAACACAATCCCATTGTTTACATATGAAAACAATTCATTCTGATTCTGATTAACACCATCAACTAGGTAGGAGGTTTTCCTCTGGCACTCACAGACCAATCACAACATTGTCTGTAATCTGGAGTCATTCAGACAGACTGCTGACCTGCACAGCTTCAGACACCTGTTGACCCCTCACCTTAATCTCCTTTCAGCCTGCAGCAATCAGACACTCAGCAGTTGCACTTGTTTGTGTCGGTTTGTCTGAGTCTGATTGTTTTTTCAGGCATTAAAACCTCTGAAACACACCTCTCGCCAACATTGCACTGCACATGTGTGTATCATTGCAGCTCTCTGACATTTTTGGGTATATTTAGATTCATAAACAACCTGTTTGAGATGACAAATTATCATTCAGTGTTCTAACAATCCAACACAGTTTAAACACGTGAATTCAGCTTTGTTTACGTATCATTTGGCTTTAATTAAATTTTTGTTTTGTTTCCAGTGACGTTCTCCTGTTTGATTTCAGCTGACATGCCTCAGCCCCTCCCCGCCTCGCCCAGATCTGCACACAGGTTAGTGCAGCATATGTATTTTTTAAATGACATTTTTCTTTATTAGTAACAGAATCCATTGAATTACAAAAATGTAATGTGAATCTCTTCACTTTTACAGATTAAACAACGATTGCACCCTATACATAAATGTACTCAAGCTCATATTTTCTTTGTATTCTTTTTTTCTTCATTTACTGCAGATTTGTCAGCCCCAGCCATGACCTAAATCTCTGATTCACAACACACACGGAGGCAGTGGTGTTTCATCATGTTTACGCCGAATTTTGACTCTGCCATGCAAATGCTGTAGCAGAAATCCAGATTTCTCACACTGCGCAACATTTTCCCAACCTTCTGTTGTCCAATTTTAGTGAGCCTATGCAAATTATAGTCTCAGCTTCCCATTCTTAGCAGACAGGAGTTGCATCTGTGGCATTTGTCACATGCTGCTAAAGCTCATCTGCTTTAGAAGATCAGCAGTTTCTAAAACACTGGCATCATCAACCATGCTACGTTCAGTGTGACTAAAAATCACCTTTCTTCCTAATTCAGATGCTTGGTTGTATTGACCATGTCCACATGCCTAAATAAGCAGCTGAATGGGTGTACCTAATAAAGGGACAACGGTGAGCATGGACAAACAAACTATCACTCCAGCAAACAAAACTAAAGTTAAATGGAAAAAGTCAAAAAGAAGTTTATGATTTTAAATATTTTTATTTAAAAAAAATCATATTTATGTGTAAAATCTTTTCTTTTTTGTTTACAAATATATACATTTTTATTTCACTTTAGGAGAAAAATAAAACAGCATCTATGAATGAATGTTGTGACTCAGCACAGAATAGAAATGTGGAAACTCTGCCTCTGATTTGTTTGACTTAGAGTGCCTGAGCTTCATATTATGTTCAGTTGAACTTTAGGAGTCATTTTTACACATAATGAGGGCTGTGGGTATTATACAGCATCTCAGACAGGAAGAACAGAGAGCAGCATGTGCGTACGGACCTGTGGGCAAACTTGTCCTTTAATCCCCGCAGTAATCACAGACAGACACCAGCTGCTCCACAGGAAATGAGGTCCCATCCTTGTTAAGTAGATTTCCCGTGTGTGGTGACCTGTCACCTCTGAGTATATGCAGTTCTGCTCTGATTGGACAGATTTCAAGTGACAGGTAAAGAGAATGAGTGACCTGGTTATACACACACGCACACACACAGACATAGCAGGTTATCTCCACATGGTTAGCGTGTTTTTATGCCACATGATGAAATATTGAAGAAACAGAGGAATGTGTGTGTCTGATGTGTGTATGATGTGTGTGTGTTAAACTTTACTGTCTCTTTCATAACCGACGTGATGAAATCAGAGGCCAAGTGTCTGACTCAACTACGGCCTGCCACAAGAACACACACAGACCGAGAACAACACTCCACAGCATGCACAAACTCACACACACTCATTTAAAACACACACATTGGCTCTCTTTTCTGACACACACCGTCCTTATTCTCTGGATTACCACCTGTCTAACACCTGTGCTGCTGTGACACTGATATTTTGATCTCCATCTGACTGAAGCTGCAGTCTGTGACTGTGTGTCTGTCTGTCTGTGTGTGTGCATGTGTCTTTGTATTATAGCTTTCAATCGACTTCCTGTATTTGGACCCGCTGCTGGTCTCTGCTCTGTTCTGGTGGTCTCTCTCTCTCTCAGTGTCTGTCTCTCCCTCTCTGTGTTTCGCTTCAGGGCATCCTGATCTGTTGAGCCTCAGGGAAACACACTGAGTTTAAAATTTGGCTAACAGTGGGAGCTTTTAAAGACCGTTAAAGCCCTGAGGTGGTTAGACAATAAAACACCCTTGAGCGTATTCTTTGCCTGGGACCTGTTCACTCTGTGGTCTGTGCTAAGTGCTGCATAAATCAATTGATAGCTGATTTTTTTCCTCAGTAGTGTTTCCTATTGGCTATATTTAAGAGCTACATGAATATTATAGGTGTACTTTCATGTATTACAACTAGGCCACTTGGTGCCACCACATCTAAATGTAATATAACAGGTTTTGTTCATTACATAATCAACTGTTTACGCGCATTTATTGTCACTCACTTTTAAAACTCACAGCAATAAACAGTATATAACTTTTCTTTTTAGGGACTGGGAGTGTATTTCACAGTCAGGCCTGATGGGGGTTTTTTTTCCAATTAATCTTGCTATTGTGTCTGTATTATGCTCTCCACCTACATTTAGGCAAATGTCTATGAGATCTATAGACTGTATTTGAAAGATGGATGTAGCCACCATGACATCATCAGGGTTTGTAATGCCTCCAGTTGAGTGCTTTGAATGTTGCTGTTGACAACTGATGACCATAAAGTAACAACTTGTTAAAACATAAAACATACACTGCTTTATGCACTTTTTTTTTAATCTAACAGCATCAAGTTACCAGCAAATTAACCTCATCCTACATTCAAGGTTTGAAACTACTATCTGAAACAAAAAAGTGTTTAGCAAGCTCACAAGTCTGGGGGGTTTTTGCAACCAGAGGAGTCCCTTGCCATGGCCATCATTTATATACAGTCTATGGAAGACAAAACTGCAGTCCCCTGCAGTTCACAAATAAACAAACAAATAAAAACTGATTTTTGTATAAATAATTTTGATTTGTCTCAAAGTAAAAGCAGAATCCATTTTAGTGAGTGGAGTAAGGTCTAGGATATCCTTCTATACAGAGTGGTTTTTTAAATGTGTTCTCCATTTAGTGCAGATAGTAGATGGTTTTCCATTTAGTGCATGCTGGTGCTGGAGAGGAGGCAGCAAATCAGATGTTCAAGCACATGAAAGCGTTTTTGTCCCCTTTTAACAATTTTTACCGGCTTTGTGGAAAGTTGAGCCTTTGGTCACCCAAGCTATGCTTTTTCTTCCAGTTAATTTTGCAGAGGCACAGATTCATAGTTGTGGTTACACAGTTGCTACTCTCATCTAAGCACACGTCTTACAAGTCCCATTCTTTTTAGCAAAAACTTTTCTCTTACACTGTTCACCACAGGATGGTCCTGCCTTTTTTCTTCTAGTGTTACGTTATAGAAATGGCCAAACATTTATTAAAAATTTATATATGTGTGTGTGTGTGTGTGTGTATATATATATATATATTTATTTATTTATTTATTTATTTATTTATTTTAAAGCTGCAGGGAGCTAGTTTCTGGACTCCCCTGACTCTACAACACAGCTGGAGAGTGCAAAGTTAGCACTCCATGAACGCAATAAGTAATTTTTAGACTTTGCAATAAAGAAAATGATTCATCCAGAAATGAACAGCACTGTGACCGTGACTCAGAGTTGTGAAGTCCGGGCACTTCACTATAAAATGTACTGTAAACAACAGTATGGCACGAACAACTTTGTCTATTTAAAGGACTGAAGAAGTATTTTAATGAGCAGATGAGCATACAAATTCAGTTTCATGGATTTCTAGATGATGGAGAAACAATTCCAAAAGTTCCTAAACAGCTGAATTACATTTGCAGACTGATCTGTTTTGGGTTGTCCTGCTTTATGAAATATTGTTTAGGCGCTAATAGGCTACATAAACTTTAATAGACTTGTTTTTAAAATTAATCTGTGTGTGATTTCATATTAGAATACATTAACAGGAATTCTTTTTATTTTAAAATGAATGGAATTTGCATGGATGGCAGGAGAAAAAAAAAGAAAAGTTAAAAAAGAAAAAATAAGAAGAAATGAAAGATTTAATAGGCGTGAGCTGAACTTTCATTATGAAATGCTGATCTGATAGCAAATCAGCAATTATAAAAGTTTACAAAGTTTACAAAACACATGAAAGCCTACCTATTTATTCAGTAGTGAACACAGTGAATAAATATTAAAGACATTTCCATATATTGAAAATTACTTACAGTAGGATTTTAGATTTTTCTTATGCTATCATATGCCATTGTTAAGCCCTCGTTAAAATATGTTACTTCTTTAAGAGTTCATATCCAAGCACAAGACCCCTGTGCTTCTTCTGTTATTTAGAAACTGATTTTGGCACCTCTAAATGAAAGACAACCATTGTTGCTGCACAAGAAGGGACGATCACTTCAAAGAACTGCAACTCTTCGCTATGAAAAGCAACTAAAGCCTTCAAAGTATGATCCCTCAGATTATTAAAATCACCATAGCCTCATTACAGTACATATTATTCCTATCAGTTATAATTGTTGTGCTTTTCCTTTGATTCTTTTTGTAGAGTGAAACCTGATCTTGTCTCAGCCTCCTTTGTAATCCCCCCCACACACATACACACACAGAGGTCACCAGGGATGATGCAAAACTGAGATACACTTAAATACTGTATGGATGCATGTGTGTGTGTTGGGGGTGTAGTTCTCTATAAACAGTCTCACACACACACAGAGGCCAGCCTGGGATTGTCTCTGTGATGAAACCAGCGGTAATGTCTGCTGCTGGCATGACGACTCCATCCTCTGTGACATGACTGTGTATGCACATGTGAAGTTGTGTTTTAAAAAGGTATCTGAACTTTGACCTCCACACTAGTAGATCTCACTAAAGAACTAAGATATCAAATGATATTAGTTGTTATAACAATAACATTTTTACATGATGGTTTTTATCTTCCATTTCTGATTCAGTAACACTTTATATGTATGTGTGTGTTAGACTGAAGCAATCTTCACTGTATGTAGCCGTTTGACTACAACAGGTAATCAGTGGATTTACTTTTGGCTGGACAAGTTAAACTTTTTTTTTAACTCATCGTGAAATTATTTTGATTGGCTTGGGTTGTCTGTCCCTGTTTGTTTGCTTGCTATCTTAAAAATTATGGACAATTTGCACTGAAAACATTTCAAAGAGCTGAGACTTGTAGACTTGATTAACTTTTGAATCAGAAGTCAGAATCCAAGTTCAAGGATCTTTTTATGGTATTGGGGTTTTTTAGGGGGGGGGGGGGTTACCAATATGACACAGAGTAAAACTGGAAATGTAGCATCACATTGTCAACAAATATATATTACACTGACACAGGAAAAAATATCAGGAGAAATTGTCTTTCCATTGTCCAAAATAATGTGATCTAAATATGCTTCTGGATGCAGGGACTCAGTTCTTGTTCGCGTTGTGCTTCAAGATTGAGTCTTATAATGTTCTAGTTTTAAATGTTAGAAGGTGTGTTGGAGATCTGTACGACAGATGTTGCGATGTCTTTTTATTATTATTTGTTTGTTTGTTTTCTTTTCTTTATATTTGTAGGTCACCGTGCACTTTAGCCATAAAGTTACAGGCTGTCCACCCCTGCCTGTAACTAACGTATTAACAAACTCTCTGAGTACTTTTCAGGAAGACCTATGAAATGCAAATCGACAGCTTAGCTGAACAATTTGATTTGTGCTGCTTGAAGTTGGGTTTGTGCTTTTTACCTTAAAAGCTGATTTCATTTTTGGGCTTTTCTCTAATTCTGCTGTCGCTCTGTAAACCATTCAATCGTTACCTTATCTGTTAGTTAAGCTAACACAACATCAATTTTCACCTTGCTGAATTTCATAGAAACTGAAATGTGACAAAAAGCTTTAACCAAACACAACTTTGTTTTATTATTATAATTTTTAATCAGGAACTTTAGCCAAAAAATGTAAATCAGGGGTTTACCTGTAATTTTTGTACAAAGACATAGTCATAAAAAAAGAAAAAGTACAATATTCCTTTTAAAATATACAGAGTACAATTTAAACTTAAGAAATGTGGCAGTTTTTTTTTCTTGCTAGAAGATGATCTCTCTCGGGTGTGGTTGCACCTTTATGATTTACGTTATTGTTGCATGAAGTCAGAAAAGCTCCACCTAACATCAACCTAAGCGGGACTCAATGTGAAACCACCAACTCGGCCTTTCATCCAGTCCAATCAAAAAACTCAGCTCCTCTCAGCACGCGCCTCCCCAGGTGTGTTACATCAGCAGCTAATTAACAGTCAGACTCTTCCTCTCATGGGACCCTCAGATCTTTGCCTCATTTACCCAAATATAACACTGTTACAGTATAAACAGCAGCAGAGAAGGAGACGTGAGGGTTATTTTAATGATTCAGGTTCTGATGTTTTTAGCTGAAAGCTGATGGAGCTCGGCTGTTTTATTTGTTGCTTCTTTAGAGAGTTTGTTTGGTGAATGTCAGATTTTTTTTAAATAAATAAAAGGATTTATTATTTATTAATTATGAATCGTCTTACATAGACAGAATTTGTGGGCATTAAAAACAGCGATTTACATTTCAGAAGCAACCATGTGTCCTTGAACAGTGTAGCACTTGTTAGCACTGTGGCCTCACAGCAAGAAGGTCCTGGGTTCAGATCCAGTCTGGAGTTTTTGTGGAGTTTGCATGTTTTCCCTGTGTCCTGCTGGATTCTCTCCAGGTACCAAAGACATGCATGGGCTTTGGTTAACTGGTGACTCTAAAATGACTGTAGGTAAGAATGGCAACCTGTTCCGTCTGTACTTTGTGTCTTGCTCTATGACCGCTGCTGGGATCTAGGATTGTATATGACAGACACTATGTGTTTTTGTCATGAAATTTATGAATTGAAAGCACCATTAAAAGGCCATTTAAATGTTAACTGTCTGCAATCTGTTGTAATTGTGCAGTCACATTAGTTCACAGAAGCCAGAAAGTGAAATTATGTTGCAACCCTGCCAAATCAGCTGATTTCTGTGCTAGCCCAAATCAGCTGCAGCCTTTCTACACACCCTACTGGCAAATATCATATAATCTACATCTGCAAGCCACTTGGCAACCACCCCAGTTCCTCCTTTCATGCTCAGTCTTGGAGATTGAATATTTAACAGTGACAGTTTCCCTCATATGGTGAAAAAAAAAAGATGAATATAGTCCATTTAGCTTGCAGTGTTCTATTTAAAAGTGAGGTTCAGAACTTTGGGCAACTATCCCAATAAGAAAAAGGCATAAATGCTCAGTGATTACTCCTCAGTCACAATAAGGGATCTTTTTCTTATCCTGTCTTCCATCATTCTGTGTGAATGTTGTTTCGGCTGCTCCCTTTAGGGGTTACCACATCTCCGTGATCTTCTTCTTTTCCTTCTACCTGGAAACTGCATCTTCAGCATTTTCCTCTGCACATGTCCAGACCATCTCAAGCTTGCCTCTGTATTTGCATCATTGGACAGTTTAGAATCAGCCTAATGGTGATTCTGGACAGTGTAAGTGCAAAAGTTTGGCTAACAGGATACCTGAGAAACTGTACCACAAAATAAACCAAAACAGAACTGATGTAGCAGACACACTGAAAATTGTGCAGGTACTTTATGTTAATAAGCATTGCATACCTACAATAAATACTGCACAAATCTACACATACCCAATATGAGCAGGAAAAAGCTGGTCCTGAAACTCTGAATGGAATAGTCAGGTGTAAAGTGGGAGTGGGAGGGTTTGTGACAAAGTCAAATTTCCTGCTCGGTGAAAAAAACAAAAACAAAACTGCAACATGACATAAATGATTCACAGGAGAAGCTGTGACTGCTCAGTTAGACTGATGAGCAGTTTGTCCTCACTGACTCGTATTAAAGCTGCATGCAGCTGAACAGATCCTCTGACTTTCTGATGTTTCATTTTAATTAAGAAAATAAATGAAAGTTTCTTAAATGTATGAAAAAAAAACAAAAAGAAAGAATGTTTGAATTTTCAGAGTCAAAGAGAAAAGTTTTTGACATCAGTTTATATAAACCTAAACAATGTAAATACAGAAGAAACATTAAATATTAACGCCTATGTTAAATCTCAGGTGTGTGTGTGTGTGTGTGTGTGTGTGTGTGTGTGTGTGTGTGTGTGTGTGTGTGTGTGTGTGTGTGTGTCTACGTGGTTTCATTGCTCTCCAGTGCAACCATCAAATGCAACTTGAGGCAATACCCTATAAACACACACACACAAACACACTCACTCACCCATCTGCCTCCGACTGAAACAAACAAAACAAACAAACACACACACACTCCCACCATCACCATCCGGCTGCTTTCTGCCGTAACGAGGTGCAATCAACACGCAACGCTGACCAACACATACATACACACACAAACACACACACACACACACACAGAGGCTGGTTGAAGGATGAAGTCAGCCTCTGATTGCAGAAGAGTTACAGAGTGTTGACTTGTTCCTGTGTGTGTGTGTTGACCTCATACTGCCATGATGTCACATCTATAACAGTTGCACTAACAGCAGTGGCAGCAGTCCTCACTTCCAAACACTTTAGAGCTTTTAACATTTATGCAAAAAAGTGCCAATAAACACTAAGTGATGCAGATTCACGGAGTTGTGGATAAGGAACCAACTTATGCACACATGGCTGAGGACACTGAGGTGCTAATTTGTCAGCTCTGATATCCAGTTAAAAGTTAGATTTATTAACTATCCATCCATTTTCTTCTCCTTATCTGATTTAGGGTTCCAGAGAGGGCTGAATGATTATAATAGTCGCTATAAATGCGACATAATGTTTTTATGTTTGTTTTTTGTACAGATTGTACATGAAACTCAATCTGTTTGAAATAGGAGGGGGTTTCCCCCTTCAACAGATTATTCTACAAGTCTATAAGTTGTTGGGGGGGGTTTGGGTTTTTTTTTTTTACTTGTAGTTTACTTTTTAAGTCATCAGTTAATAATCCAGCAGCAGGTTGAAGTCTAATAATAGTCTGCAAACAGTCATCAAAGTCATTTCTGTTGCTCTGTATTATTTGGCTAATGATTGGCAAAATCTTTGCATGTCCATCCATCTATTCTTTGACTATCCCAGTGAAGGTTCATCTGATCCATTTCAAACTTGGGAGGTGTATTGGTGGAGATCTGAGTGCAATGTTGCTCACAGTAATCACATTTTTGACCTAGGGTTAGGGTTACCTGGCTCTTGTGTTTCCCAAAGAGTGACTGCATCGTGCTCGACTCCATTTGAGTTGAGAAAAATATTCACACACCAAAAGTCAGTGGCATATCATAATCCTAACCAAAAGCTATTTCTAGCTTTAACTCTCAGTCTTTACCTTGAAGCAGACTTTTGAAGGGGTGTGAAAACATATGAGAGCTGAACAAAAAGTACTTAACATTTCTTTTCAAAAAATGTCATTATTCACTGGTTTCAAAAGTAACTGGACAGGTACACGATGCATTTTTTAATGGTTTATTTAATTTATTATAATCTGCCTGTTTTGCAGAGACACGGTCACACACTGCACTCACATGCTGTTTTTGTTAACTCTTTTCCTCTGGAAAGCCTAGGAGTAACCCTACAAGTTCCTTTTTGAACTGAATGGTTTGTGTCATAGTTTAGGCCTGCTTACAAAACAAAATTACTGGGTTTGCATCAGAAGTTAGTGAGGGGGAGCTCTGCCTATGCAGCCACCCTTGGAAAAACCTGGAAACTTATCAAATGGCTGTCAAACCGCATCTTTATCTATATAAACTGAGGTATGAAAAAACTCATCATTAATAGTACAGGGAGGTCTTCAAATGTCATCTTTATGGGGGAAAGAGTTAAAACAGTCACCTTATGATTGTAAAGTATTTAAGGGAAATCTGAAAAATAGCACGGGTTACACTTTCCCCAAATGGGCACTGCTCTAGTCTAGTCTACAAACTACTGATATAACAATCACAGTGAACAATAAAAGGCATGACCAGTGGAGGGCATGAGAAAGCAGTGGTTTGATTGGCTGTTGCAATAAATATGGATCGTCTGATCATTGATGCAAACACTTTGAACAACAATAAAAGCAGCCCTGTTATCTCACACCTGCTTGATCGTGTGTGCGTGAACATGTGTGTGTTTGCACCACTGGGATCTGCAAAGAATGTAGGCATGATGCAACACACACACAATCACCAAAGCGGTGATGGATCAGTGGAGAATTCCTGATTCTGACACTCAGACAGTGAACTTCAGTGAGATCTCAGAGACTGTTAACTGACTCAAAACTCTGTTTCTCAGCTTCCACTGTGATGTAAAGACCAAGCTGGTCTATTTTTCATCAACTCTGATAATAAGGAGGCAGCTGTTTGATTAGTGTTCACAGTCAGGATTTGTTTCTGTCACTAGACGCTGAGAAGTGTGCCTTCCAGCCACCAGAGGGAGACAAACCCCTACTCTGGTCTGTTCCCTGTTAGTTTACTCTTATTCTCTCCACCTTCGCTTCATGTGTAAGCTTACATCCTCATTTACTCACTTCTGCCCTCATATCTCATGCCTTCATTCAAACAGAGAATATGAGGCAATAGGAAATTAACAAAATGAGACATCCTTGCTCACAGGTCTCATTTTAAAGGGAAGGATTTAAATATGATGCATTTTTCTCTATTTTCTCTTTTTCTTTTATCACACAAATGGTAAAGGTCATGAATACAAAAGCATCACTTATTTATGCAGTCTTCTCCTAGCATGGGTTTTCCAGCTGTGTGTCATGCCTCTTTGATACATCACGAGTGAAGAGCTCTTCCAGCGAGCCTCCTCTTTTCTCATTGCTCTTCTTCGTTTTAGGAACCGAGACATCTATCAAGATGTCACCTTAAGGTAAATTTCAGGCTCACAGGAAGGAGGACAGAGCAGACGAGGTTCACAACAGAGAAGTGAGAAAAGCCTTCTCTGTTTTTCTCCTTGATTACTTAGTATGTTTGTTGATAACAGCAAATATAATTTCATGACTCCCACACAAATTTTACAAACACTCGTAATAAACTATTTTACACACATAGACAGTTTGATTTAATGTAACAGGAGTCCTTAGGTTGTATTTCTGCGTTAAGTGACCAACATCAGAGTTAATAGATGGACATGATCATAGTAAAATTCAACAATGTAATAATAAAAACCTGAAAGCAATTTCTTGATTAACTACATGAAATAAATGTTTGTTAAAAGTCCTTCCTTACTCTCTTCAAATGTTGCTTTTGTAAAACTTTATGCATACAAATATTCTCGCTTTGGAAGAATTCTGTACTTAACAAAAGTGTTTTTATTTTAAAAGAATGCCTATGGTTAAAAAAAAGCAATATATTTACTCTCTGATATATCCATATTCATAACATTTTATCAAGAAAAGAATTTCAGAACATGTTTTCGTTGTAAAACAATGCCCACTCTTCCTCTTTGACTCGTCAAATAAACTCATTTTCAAGCACTTGCGTTATTGGATTCAATGACTGTAAAAAAGAAAAATCTCATGCACAGGCAAATACAAACTAAAAATCTTGTGCTTTTTACGTTAGTGAAGTCACACACAAGCTGGCATCCAAACTTGTGACTCGGAACTGATGGTCACAAGTCATCTGCAGCTACAATTTGCTATGTGAGTTTAGTAAGAAGCTGCAGGCATCTGCAAGCATGAGGAGTGCAGGGGGTTTAATTTTAGTGAGCACGAGAGGTGGGGTTTTTCTTGGGGGGGGGGGATCTTCGAAGTTCGAAGGAAGTCAAAAATGAAAAAGCTTCATGCAACTGATACAGAATTGATCAAAAACCTAAATCAAGATGCTAAAGTAGTGCATACAGGAATTAGGGAATAACAGGTAAGTAGCAAGAGGTGCCTTTAATCAAATGCACTTGATCCGTAGGAGCAGACATTTTGACAGTTTGCTGGTTTAGAACATTCAGGTGTATGTTAACACAATGCCAATCAGGAAATGAGCAATAATCTTAGAAACACATCAATCTGGGAAGGGTTATTAGGGCATTTCCAAACAATCAAAACCTCATCATTCTACATTGAGAACGATTATTAACAAATAGAAAACATTTAAGCCAGCTACCAATACCCACATAGCAAAATTGGTATGGCCCGGATCTGGCCCACACAATGTGATTACACATGGCCCACATACCGCAAAGAATGATGGTGGCCCAGATCTGATTTGCCAGAGGTGGCCCACACATGGGCCAGCACAAGGCCAGTTGCAGACACACTGCTGGTCCTGTGCTGGCCCAGAACAGTTTCAGCTCTGGCCCCAGATCTCAGTCTAATGTGTACCTTAATCAAGCCATGTAATAACAACATGTGCCGGAACATAATAGTGCAAAAGTAACATGACAAAACTCTGTTCAGAGAGTGAATGGACTGATTCTTTCTTTTTTACTCTCCCAGATTACTCAAAGTGCTCTATACAACATGCTAAATTCACACACTTTCTCTAAACTGAGTGCTTCCTAACTACATTCATACACATTGTGCCCAAAAAGGCAGTGTGGACGGAAGGCCAAAATGGAGAGAAAAAGATGCGTTTTCAAATAAAAACGTATTAGTGGCACAGCTTAAGTTTGCAAAGCTGCATCTGGAAGAATCACAAGTATTCTGGACCAACGTCCTTTGGACAGATAAAAACAAAATGGAGATGTCTTGATGCATGCTCAATCATCCAGGTAAGCAAATCCCAAAAAGTTGATTCTGTTCATCTGGACGTAGCGTTTTCAGTGGGAGAAACATTTCTTCACTCATTCAGGTGACTTCTTCAGTCTCATCTGACTGCAGGTTTCCCCAACCTTATAAACAGTTCATTGCATAATGACTGAAACTAGCACTACTGAATGAACAATGGGCTGGGAGGTCAGTTCCTTGATCATTAATATACAAATTCTCATGAACATTGATCAATGGCCATGCGTACCATTCACAGAGAGTTGGGGAATGGATGCAATCACAGCCAGTGTTGGGAAGGTTACTTTTAAAATGTATTCCATTACAGAATACTGAATACATGCCCCAAAATGTATTCTGTAACGTATTCCGTTACGTTACTCAGTGAGAGTAACGTATTCTGAATACTTTGGATTACTTAATATATTATCATGCTGTTTACAACTACGTGAATGTACTATTGCTGTGATTTATTACTGTTACTGAAGGTCCGCGGCTCCGAACCGTAGTAAAGGGACATCTGGCTAATACGGTGGGTTCCGTGTCGGGCTGGTAGCCGAAAAATAGCTTTACTTTGTTGTCTGGGTCAACTTTGCTTGCCAGAGACAGAGAGAGGCGCTGAAAGGCTGCTCCAACGGAACTTATTTTTTCCGGAGGAAAACACGAACACAGTGTACAGTTGAGTCTTAATAGCTTACTTACAAATGGGCTCGTCAGGCACTCTTCTTGGCTGCGGTGGTTATTATTATATTTACATGCTTCCAGCTCCCGTTTTTGCTCCGTGACAGCTCGGACTTTTCCTTTCTCTCCCTCCCTCGCTCACAGACATAACGTGTATGGTAGTCCATTCTCCCTGCAGCACGGACTACACTGCCCATGAGGCTACATTCTTTAGAGCCATGCCTGTAGCATTCTGCCTTTTAGCTTAGCACAACAACAATAACAACAACAAAAAAGCGCTCTCTCACCCAGGAAACACGCAGCGAGAGAGCGCGTCACCCTGTAACCATGGCAACCGTAACGCTGCCGCCTGGAACAACAGAGCGTAGTTGTCAAACAAACCCAAACAGTCCTGACCCGCCACAATATGAAACAGGAAAGTACCGCCGTGTAATCCATTTATTTCACCAAAGTAACTGTATTCTGAATACCACCTTTTTAAACGGTAACTGTAACGGAATACAGTTACTCATATTTTGTATTCTAAATACGTAACGGCGGTACATGTATTCCGTTACTCCCCAACACTGATCACAGCATTATAAGATGGTGAAACATGTACCCTTAGGCCCCCTCCTCAATTCAGAGATGGTCTTTCCCTTTTCACGTAAATGGCCTCCTTGACTCCGCGCTCAGACCAACATTCCTCACTGTCCAAGATGTGTACATCCTCATCCTTGAAAGAGTGTCCACTGGCCTGTAGGTGTAAATATACTGCAGAGTCCTGGCCGGACGAGGTAGCTCTTCTGTGTTGTGTCATCCGCTTCGCCAGAGGTTGTTTGGTTTCCTCGATGTATAAATCCTGGCAATCCTCCTGGCACTTAACAGCGTACACTACATTACTCTGTTTGTGTCAGGGGACCCGATCCTTGGGGTGGACCAATTTTTGGCGCAGCGTTTTTTTGAGGTTTAAAAGCCACCGAGACTCTGTGTTTAGACAAAATGCGTCTCAAGTGTTCCGATACTCCTGACATATACGGGATCACTACGGGTTTTTGCTTAGGCAGCAGTTATCCATCTGTCCGGCTGGAGCTTTCTTTAGGTGCCTTCCCAGCTTTGACAAATGTCCAGCTGGGATAATCACATTTACTCAGAGCCTTCTTGATGTGATGTTCTGAAAATGCTACGCCCAGGTGAACAGAATCAACCTTTTGGGAAAATGGAGATGCATGTCTTCACCTCTCTTGCTCCCTCTGCTTTCCTGTCACTCTTCACTGTACCCTTTCAAATAAAGCTGTAAAATGGGCAAAAAAAATAAATAAATTTATAGAGTCAATTAGAGTCAAATGTGAGAGAGCTAAAGCTTGGCCAAAACTGGATCATACAACAGGATTATAATGTCTGTCCAGACCTCAACTAAATTAAATAGTGAGACCTCAACAAACTGAGGCAGCAGTGTGAAGAATGGGCCAAAAATTCCTCCATAACATAAGAGAGACTGATAAAGTCTACAAGCAACTGAATTTTGACTTTTTCACATACTGCTTCTGCATTCTGTCATTAGGTCATGTGTTGTTCTTGAGCTCAGGTGATATTTACCTAGTTACGAGACCTTAATATAACCATAATATATAAAACCAGATACGGAGTTGATAAAGAGGGAATATTCTTTCTTAGCATGACTGTAGTCACATGGTATATGTTTATAAAAGCAGTAACCTGCCACCTAATTGCTTTGACATAGTGTTTACATAAAACATAACTGACATAATTCATACACAATAATGCCAGTACACTTATAAAATACCCAGTGATAGCAGCCTCACCTCCTCCACAGCACCATCCCTCTGATTATCGTGACTGTCCACATGACACACACACACACTCTGATCTATCCATTTTATCAAGCTCGGCCTACATCTTTCACCCCTGCACGGACACACACATGATCCC